>NC_136493.1:1695000-1822500 GCF_053919585.1 Euprymna scolopes
CTCACGATACGAACACAACCAAACAAAAATCCTAAAGAAATCTTCCACACTCATCACTCACAGTATTACCACTCACTCACAAACGTATTTCCACACAAAGAATAGCAAACATTTTTCCCTCTCTATTTACCAAGTCCTCTCACTTCCCTTACATCACTGGTAGGTTTATTTAATTATTTTTTTTATTTTTACATAGGCGTCATCAATTTTCAAGTCCCGGAGGTCACTCGAGGATAAGGTATCACTACAGGCATCACTATTCATTTAGCACTGTTTCTTCACAGAATAAAGATTGGAGATGAACAGAATTGTTGATATTTTCGCTTTTCTTACACGATTACAATACGATTCTCATGCATGTAATGCACTACAAAGACAATTATTACTATTGGATATTTGGCAGGAAGACAGGCATTCGATGGGTTGACACATATTCATAAACGACCTCCCTGATAATATTGTTTCGGAGATGGGTATATTTGCCGATGACACCACTCTCTATAACAGATATGAGGGGAAAACAAATGAACACATATCCAAGAAAATGGCAGAAACACTAGAGGATGACCTCCAATCCGTAGTGGAATGGGGACAAAAATGGTTGGTCTCATTCAATGCTGCTAAGACTAAGCTTGTTTCCTTCAATAACTACAAGAAACCTTCTCTACCACCAATAGCAATGGCCAAGAACACATTGCCTGAAAGTACTTCTTTTAAACTCCTCGGCCTAACGTTTACAGGGAATATGAACTGGAATAGATACATTGAGAGCATTGCCAAGGCTGCTGCAAGGAAGGTTGGCTCCCTCTACCGTGCTAGAAAACTACTTACGCCTGCCAGTATCCTATACCTCTATAAGGCAACCATTCGCCCATGTATGGAGTACTGTTGTCACATCTGGGCTGGTGCATCTGCTGCTTGTCTCTCGCTCCTGGACAGGGTTCAAAGAAGAGTCGCAAACCTGATAGGTCCTGAACTGTCATCTGGGCTTCAACCTCTGTCCCATCGACGAGATGTTGCATCCTTCTGCCTGTTCTACAAATACTTTAATGGTGACACATATGCAGGTCGATTCCGTGTAAGGAATGCGAGACTTATCACCATTATCTATTGGAACACATAATTTGACCTAGAATATTTGAGAGGATATTGGTCAAAGGATTCGAGACAATGGACGATGGGAAGTATTAAACATTCCCGGGTGAAATAATGTTTAAATCACTCGACACAAACAAAAAGCAAAACAGTCGATCATAGAGGCAGAGAACAAGCTGATACATTTTCAACACCAAACATTCACATCCTGCCTCGTGCCTTCACTGATGTGAACACTCGTCATAACTAAATCCAAAATTGCTGTTGGTGTGAAATAAAACAAAATATTGTTTATAGATCAGCTATGTTGTGTTTTATTTGCTGTCAGTGTGCATACATCATAGACCAGCGACAAAAATAGATTTAGAAATTGTATAGACTGAAAATCACATTTTGAATGACCGGCCACAACAAACATATGACATTACATTTTCTTATGCTATTATAAAACCTTACATTTTTAAGACATGCAAATACAATACTTTTTTCTCACAGAAGACACGTTGTAAACCTATCTCTGCTCTATCGTAATTTTCATGGCAGGTGCTCGACTGAGCTTCAATCTAGGGTCCCCTCCTATAAAGCATTTATGGCAAACATCCGCATAGTTACAACCACAATTTTCTCTCTGACTCTCTATTTGTGCCTAAAATTAAACAAAAATTCCATAAGCAGAACTTTTTCCCCCAGAACTGCTCGTCCATGGAACACAATACCCCGGAACTGCTTCCCAGCTGACAAAAACATGGTCATTTCAAGTTTAATGTAAACAAGTTCTTGATGAGCCGTTCTCTAAAATAAAACAACTTCCATCCAAATTTCCACCATCATTAATCATCATGGTGTTGTCTCACCTGACACTCAGCAACCCTTATCCTTGAGTGGCTTCCCGGCTTTGATAAACGATAATAAGACAACTACATTCATGCGAACAATTACGATTCTTTGATTGTTAATCACATAAGGTTATTATTTAGCTACACATTCTTAACGAATTAACTATTCTAGACTTTCATGGAATCTTTTGAGTTAATCTTCTTTACTGGGCGACGTCGGGACACGGGCAACTAGTATATTATAAGCTAGAAGATTCAGATGATCGATTATAAACAAGAGGGGGATATCACCACATGTATTAATACTGTTTAATTCGTCACTGAAGAGAAAATGAGAGAAAGGGAGAAATAGTGAACAGAAAAACTAATTTTGGATTTGGTCTTTTATTTTTAAAAAATAAAATTGGCTTTGAAAACTCACTCAAAGAATCTAACCCGAGTTTGAACTGATGGATTTCTATTAATAAGCGGAGAACTCACATCCCTTTATAGGGTGCATGTATATCTGCGTGTGTGTGTTTGTATGCGTGTGCATGCCTGTGTATGTGTGTGTATTTGTGTGTGTTCGCATGCCCATGTCTGACATATCTATATTGAAATAATGTTATTTTATAAGTATTGTGTAAATGTTAAGTCCACAAACAGCTAGGTAGACTATGTGTATGTGTGTGTGTGTGCGTGTTTGTGTGTGTATGGTGTGTGTGTATGTGTGTGCTTGCATGTGTATGTTTGTGTGTATTTGTGTGTATATGTGTGTATATATGTGTGTATCTGTGCGTGTGTGTGTTTGTGTTTATGTGCATATGTGTGTGTTTGTGTGTATGTGTGTGCATGTGTATGTGTGTGTGACATATCGATATTGGAATGATGTTAAGCATTTGATAAGTATTGTGTAATTGTTCAGTCCACAATCAGCGAGACAGAGTCTGTCTGCATGTGTGTGTGTCTGTGCGTGTGTGTGTGTCTGTGCGTGTGTGTGTGTGTGTGTGTGTGTGTGTGTGTGTGTGTGTGTGTGTGTGTGTGTGCGTGCGTGTTTTATATTCCTTGTGGCGGCAAGTAAGATAGTCGTGATTTAAAGTGACGGGAACAGATCACGCCGGTGATGAGGATGATGAGGATGATGATGAGGAGGACCACCAGGATGATGCTCGTTGTCACAACTGAAAATCAAAGACAAAATTTAATAAATAAAAAGAAATATGGATCGTAGAAAAAAGAAATAAAAAATGTAAAAATAAGTTTTAAAGTTTCTCAGAGTTGAACTAAATCTAATTCAACATGAATCATATTTTAGCGTGGACTGATTGGGAAAATGCTATGGTGTTTCAATCACAGATTTCCACAGACCATCAGGAGGAAATCTGGGATTGAATCATGATTGCATTTGTTTAGCAATTCAAAATACTTGTGAAATTATTATATATATATATATATATATATATATATATATATATATATATATATATATATATATATATATATATATATATATACATACATACATATTTGGTAAGGTGATTGATAATTTATAATTGAAAATTAAAATTAAAAATCCGTTTCATAAGAAGGAGCACAACAAAGCCAATATATTGTACGATCGTTTCGAAAACGATGTTTTTTTTTTAATTGTGACAGACATAGAATTAAGGACAATAGTTTTAGCATATGGTTTTTTTATGAAAACAAAGTCTCCTCATCAGCAAACTATTGGGTGTTTTTTTTTAAATAAAAGACAACATAAATAAAGCTAGCATTTAAGTTAAAATACACTCTTCTCTATAGAAAATTGCTGTAACCCCCTTTAAATATATACATATATAAGGTTGGTTAAAAAATAATGTCGTTTATATATATATATATAGTTGAATGTCAAAAAATTACATTATTTTTGCACCAACCTAATATATATATATATATATATATATATATATATATATATATATATATATATATATATATATATATATATATATATATATTCTAATTAAGTCGATGATGAAGGTTCTCATACTGGATTTCTCTCTTTTTACTATTAGGTTTCATTTGACTGGGGACAGACTTCTCTTTGGACTACTGCACTGCTTGTAAAAAAAATTTTTTTCATTATTTCAGCTGTTTTTAAGGCTTTCCAATCGGATTATATGCATCGTCACGCTGGACTTGTTTTGGAATGCATTCTCTCTAAAGAACTATTTTGCATTTCAGATCAACTTGAGCGGACTTTCATACAAGCTAAAATATTATACGCGTTTTTTTTTAAATATATTTTTTTAACTTATCCAACATTTTTTCACTCTTTATTTGTAAATTTATAGCTACAATAAATTGCGGTTTCACTTAATGCCTAAACTAGCAAATTCTAGCATTGCTACAAATATAATTTGCTGACTTTTTCATGTCCTCTGATGAGAAGAATAACAAGAATAGCATTCTTTGAAACTCCACGGAATAAGGACTTTGTAAACTGTTTTTTGAAGTATTCAGTCGAACAATAAATTTTGATTGTAAAGTTCAACTTACAGTTTTAATTCTCTTTCTCTTATATATAGTGGAAATGGTAATTAATAAAAACTGAAGAAAGTGCTCAATACCGTTGTAGAGCAGATATGCGTTTTATTACCATATCTTTCTGTTAAGTTACATTATTGTTTCAGCTGCTTGGCCGTTTTTTTTTTTGCCGTCTGTAGCATCTTCAGACTTTTACAGAAATGTTCGCTATTTTGGGATGAGAAAGTGAAAGAGTGACCTCATTCACTCTTTCACTCTCTCATCCTAAAATAGCGAACATTTCTGTAAAAGTCTGAAGATGCTACAGACGGCCAAAAAAAAAACGGCCAAGCAGCTGAAACAATAATGTAACTTAACAGAAAGATATGGTAATAAAAAATAAAACGCATATATATATATATATATATATATATATATATATATATATATATATATATATATATATATATATATATATATAATGTCATGAGTAGGGCTGTGACAATATTCTCTTTCAAATATGCTCTATATTCTTTTTATATGCCGGGAATATTCTTTAAGAATGTGCTCGAGAATATGCTTTTTTTACACGGGAATATTCTTTTTTAAAAAGAATATGCTTTTTTTTGCATAGGAATATTCTTTTTAAAAAGAATATGCTGCTTTGAGACGGAATATTCTCGTTGGCTACCGTATATTTATTTTTATAAATCGCATATTTTCACTGTACTTCAAGCGAATATATTTATGCTAGGTACCTTAGATTTACGTTTGCAACAATATTAACCCTTTCGATTCCAATGGACCGATATATCGGCCAAGGGGATTTAAGGTAAAAGAAGACCTACAGATATTTCGGCCTTACTATAGTATTTTAATAGAACGGGTATAGTTGAGTAGTTGGTAATTTTGCAATGTTAGGGTCGAAAGGGTTAATTATTTGTTTTTTTATAAATTCTATTGATGATTTTGTAAAAGCTTCAGTTTATGCCGAAAACGCAAGAAAATATATAGAAAAAACGTTTATTTTTATGCTATAAATACTTCTAACAATTAAACACTATCAAGCTTAAACAAATATTTTATTCATTGCATTTTACAATTAAATGCGTTTTTAAGTTCTCAAAATTGAAACTTCTGCGGTTGTCTGCTAAAACGGTCTTATACTGGGAAAAAACTCGTTCCACGTCGCATGACACTACTGGGGCATATTTCAAGCTGGCCATTTCTTCGGCACTTAAAACTTTTAAATGATTTATGTCATCCAAATTTCCTTCATTTTCAAAAGCCTTCCCACTAATAAGTGCATCGAGACGTTTTAAAGTAGCAAAACCTTTGTTCTTTGAAATGACATTCTTCAGCTTTTTACGAAATTGGGAGTCATCCATCTCCTCAAGTGTCATTTCGACCTCTCTAATTAATTCAATAGATTTTGAAAGACTCAGCCCTTTAGTCTCCAACTTTGCAATATTTTTTGTTAAAATGGAAAAACTGTTGGCGATAAAGCCGAGATCAAATGGCAGTGATTCCTCATCTAACAGTTTTTTGGACTCCAATATACTTTGGGCCTCTGTTGAATCTAGAGACATTATGACAGGAGTAATTTCGGGCAAATGTTTGGCGTAATAATGCGCTGCATCTAACCACGTACCCCATCTTGTTACAATGGGACTCGGTGGAAGGGGCACTCTTGGAGCTAGTTCCCTGAACTTTTCGATCCGATTGGGTGCTTTTAAAAATATACTTTTTACAGTTGAAATCAGTTTATTTACTTTTGGGTGCGCCTGCCTTACTAATTCCGCAACCCTGTGCAAGCCATGGGCCAAACAAGTAACGTGCACCATTTTCGGGTATAAAACCTGAAGAGCATTCATAGCTTTGGACATATATGCAGCTGCATCAGTGGTTACAAGGAGCACACTATTATAAAGGACTTGCTGCGGCCACAAAAACTGCAACGAATCGTTAAAAAAAGCAGCAATTGTAGAATGATTAACTTTTGGCAGACATGCAATATTTCCCAAATAGCACTTGCTGCGTTCCTCTTCTACACCAAGAATGCCAAACACAAAGCAAGCAATAAAACGCTGCTCTACATCAGTGGTTTCATCAATCGAGACCCACAGTTTCATTCCAGCTTTTTCTGAGTGACTTCACTTTTGCTTCGTACACTTCACTAACGTAATATTTTTTTAGTGTAGTCTGATTTGGAATATTTCTATGTGTGTACCTATGAAGAAAGTCTTTGAACACATTATTGCCCAGTTTATGAAACGGAATATCCGCTGCAATCAACGCTTTGCATAAGTCAGCGTTGAACAAATTATTCGTACTGGCTCCTAAATCAGTTGCTGCAGTAGGAACTTCGCCTAACGTTGCCGTGTAGGTCTTTTTTGCCAGATGTGCGTTGGTTTTTAAATGCTGCTTTAGAGATTTTTTACAACTTTTGATCTGTAAAAATAAAAATCAATTATTTAATGGTAATATATACATTTAAAGGAAGGGTGGAAAAAGTTATTTGAAGCCGATTAACATTTATTAATTAACGTAAAAAGTAGATAAAATAAATTGTAAATTTCAACGTTCAATCAAAGTTTAATACAGCTAGATTTACCGTTATAGAATTTCAAAAACAAAACTACTATAACAACGCCAATCTATTAGTCAGCTATATTGCACATTTTATGTATTAAAGTTTGTTCCTACCTGGATATTGCAGTATTTGCAGGTTAAGCAATTGCCAGTTAACTGGTAATCTTCAAATTCATCGACATATCTTGCCATCCGTTCAGCAGGAGTGCTAATTATTTTCGGCATTTTTTGTTTAGTTTTTTTAGATCTTGTAAATTCGTCCTGGGTACTAACACGCTTTGAGTATCTACAAGGACGAGATGTCTATACGTATTTATATATATGCCTATATCACTCTTTTTCAACAGACCAAATTTTAGACCCTTTTTTTATATAAATTCACATCTGTTAGGGTTATATCACGTTTAATTCATCTAAAAAAAATGAATAAATTAAAAACTCTTATCCAAATATTTTCTTTCAGCATATTTTTGGCAAAACAAAACTTATTCCATAAATATTTTGCATATTCTTTTTTAAAAAGCATATTCTTTTTTTTTTAAGGAATATTCTTTTATCAAAAGAATATTCTCTAACCCAATATATGTAAAGAATTGTTTTTTATTAAAGAATATTCTTGACATTGCCCTACTCATTAATGTATATACTGTTTATATACTGTGAACAATTGAACACTCTATGGAACTTAAATATTTTATTTATTGCATTTTATAATTAAATTAGTCTTTAAATTATCAAAATTAAAGCTTCTTTGGTTGTCCGCTAAAATAGCCTTATAATGAAAAAAAAAAAACTCGTTCTAATCGTAGGAGATTACTGGACCATATTTAAACCTGGCTATTTTTTCGATACAAATTGTAGTTACAATCCTTTGGACACTACGGGGCCGATATATCGGCCCTGGAGACCTAGGGCAAAAAGAATACGCGGATATTTCGTCCCTAATATAATCCTCTAATAGAATGGCTCTCATTAGGAACCAAAAGTTATTGTAAATTCACAACTACGAAGGTTTTACCATGTTTAATTTAATTTATATAAAAAAGAAAACTTCGTAAAATTAAGACTCGTATACAAATATTTATTTCAACATATTTTCGGCACAACTTATTCCATAAATATTTTGCATATTCTTTTTTTTAAGAGAATAGGCTTTTTGTTAAAGGAATATTCTTTAAAAAAAAGAATATGCTTTTTGTTAAAAGAATATTCTCTAACGAAATATATGCAAAGAATATTCTTTTGTAAAAGAATATGCTTGTCACAGCCCTAGTCATGAGACTATATAAATATTTTAAAAAATAACTTTCAAAATTGTGAATGTATTGGACTATTGGTGAGAGAAACTATCTATGGGTTGATGTGACTCTTATTATTATTTTTGTTTGTTTTGTTTTTTAAGCATATTTTGCGCTGAAGAGTGCCCACTGGTATAAGAATAATAATAAAAAAAACATATAAACAGAGAACTATATATAAAAATATCAATAACGGACTGAAACAATTGTACTCAAGTATAGATGATAAAGCTGAAACCTTTTTTTAAAGTGAACATGAAAATGTGTGTCTATCCCTGAAGAATACAAAATTCGAAAACATTTATTTCAATGCTATATATATATATATATATATATATATATATATATATATATATATATATATATATATATATATATTATTTAGTAAATATTCGAAATTTCATGACTTCGTAGGAATCTTAAGTAATTTGCAATTGTATTCGATTAAATAAAAGATTCTGTTTGAAATTTCGTGCAGATTCCCGAGTTTGACAGAAAGATTCCTGCATTCAACACAGACAAAAAAAGATACACCTGAAGAAAATTGGAGGCTATATCGACCAAAAGATTGTGAAAATAACACACAATCCTCATCTCAAAAACGTTCGAAATTCATCTAAAAAAAAAGAAGCATTTTAATAATATACAATGATAAAGATGTTTTTACAAGAATTTTCTTCAATTAATTTTTTTCCATTAAATCGAGTCCCTTTCAACTCCCAAAAAACATAACTGTTAACATTCAAACTGAAGAGAACATTGTTGTGGAAGATTAAGAAGCCGGACCTCCCCTGGAAATATGCAAAGATTAGTAAAACCTAGAAGCTTATTGCTACTCAAATACCTCAAAAGGCTAACAGTTGTTGATAGCAAAAAGTCAATGGTAAACGGCTGTTGTGATAACATAAAATGATTTGCAATAATTAGTGAAAAAGGCAGACTGTTGGAAATCTTGAGAGACTGGTTGTTATTCAGTCTTCAGGAAACATCACTTGCTATTGTCAGTGAGAAATCACTGCTAATGGCTTGTGTAAAAACTCCTAATGAGTACATCATCCAAGCAAGAAGACTGGATATGATAATAAATAACAAGAAAGAAATAAACTGCCAAATTGTAGATTTCGCTCACCAGCGGAGTGAATCTCAAAGCGACAGAGAAGCAAAACAAATGGCAGAGAAGAACTTAAACGAATATGAAAGATGGAGAAAACCGATATAATATCAATAATTGTAAGAGCACTAGGAACAGTCCCCAAAAACTTGGAAAAAAAGACTAAGAGAAATCGGAATCGTAGGAAGACTGAGATTATGCAATAAACGGTAATGCTGAAAAATTAAGGAAAACCCTTGAGGGCAGAAACTAGTTCACATGAGCAACAAATTCTAACCAGGCATAAATAAACTGCAACAGAAATGAAACAAAAAGGCACAACCAAAAAAATTGGTAAACCAAAAGTGAAAATTGATTATTCCTCTTCCCATTCCTCCTTTTCCCTTTCTCCCTCCCTTTCCCTTTTCCTCTATATTTTCTCCCTTCCCGCCCCCCCCCAAACACAACACAGCTGGCACCATACCAAATAGTCGAAGGGTCAAGGAGGATGAAAAGACCAAGCAGAGAAAGCACTACCAAAACCTCCCCTGAATGAGTGCGAAGAGGACTGGGACCTTGCGAAGGCTTATTGCCACCCAAATTCCAGTAAAGACCGATAGCCGCTACCAACAAGAAATCAATGGGAAACGGTTGTTGCAATAATGCAAATAAATTTGCAAATTGTATCTAAGGAGGTGGAGAGTATTAGAAATCTGGGGAGACTCGTTGTCACTCAGACTCCAGAGAACACCACAAGCTGTTCTCGAAAAGAATTCTTTGATGATGGCATGTGTGAAAACTCATAGTGATTGAATAATAATAATAAACAAAAGAAGAAATCCCCCATCCTTGAATGCAACCCCTAACCCTAACCCTAACCCTAACCCACACATGATCCACAGGCAGAAGCCAGATATCGAGAAAATGCTAACCCAATGTAAAACACAAAGGAACATCACATAAAATCATGAGAACTGAAATTGAAGAATTGAAAGTTAACCTCCCTATGTCCTTGCCTTTCATTCTCCCCTGTTTTTGTTCACCATAGACTGGTGCCACATCAAGTGATGAGAGTCAAAGAGGATGGAAAGATGGAGGAGAGAAAGCACTAAAGAAATCTCCTCTCTGGATGAGTGCGAAGAGGACTGGGACCTTGGAGAGGATTTTTGCTACCCAAATTCTAGTGAAGACCAACTGTAGCTAGCAACAAGAAATCCATGGTAAACAGGTTGTGAGGACTGGAAATCTGGGGAGGCTTTTGTCACTCAGACTCCAGGGAACATCACAGATTGTTTTCAAAGATAATTCTAATATGATGGCATGTGTGAAAACTCCTAGTGAATAATAATAACAATAATAAGAAGAAGAATAAGAAGAAGAAGAATAAGAAGAAGAAGAATAATAAGAAGAAGAATAAGAAGAAGAAGAAGAAGAAGAAGAAGGAGAAGAAGAAGAAGAAGAAGAAGAAGAAGAAGAAGAAGAAGAAGAAGGAGAAGAAGAAGAAGAAGAAGAATAAGAAGAAGAAGAAGAAGAAGAAGAAGAAGAAGAAGAAGAAGAAGAAGAAGGAGAAGAAGAAGAAGAAGAAGAAGAAGAAGAAGAAGAAGAAGAAGAAGGAGAAGAAGAAGAAGAAGAAGAAGAATAAGAAGAAGAAGAATAAGAAGAAGAAGAAGGAGAAGAAGAAGAAGAAGAAGAAGAAGGAGAAGAAGAAGAAGAAGAAGAAGAACAACAACAACAACAACAAGAACAACAACAGCAACAACAACGATGATGATGAAAACAGCTGCAAATCCTCAAATATGGAAACCAACATTAACTAGAAACACTAACCAGTCACATGCAAGTGACAACTGAAAAAAAAAACATGGAAAAAACACCACATGAACTTGAGGGGACCAAAATGGTACAAAATCTTATAAAATGACTCCCTCCAAAACAATGTTTTTTTTTATTAAAACAATGGTATCAGTCTCGGTTGATACCACACAAAATAATTGTGAAGGTACAAGAAGGATGGAAAGACTGAGGAGAGAAAGCACCAACCATACCTCCACTGAAAGAATGCAGAGAGTATGAAAGCCTTAGTGAAGCTTGTTGCCACTCAAATCTCAGAAAAGACAAATGGTCGTTGCCATTGAAAGAAATCAATGGTAAGTGACTGTTGTGATGATGCATATCATTTGCAATGGCTATCAAAAGAAGTGGAGAGTAGTGGAAATCTGGAAAGACTTGTCACTTAGACTCCAGGGAACACCACTGGTTATCCAGTGAGCAATAACTCATGAGGACCTGTGTGAGAACTTCTAGCAAGTACATAATAATAATGAGACAGGTCAAAAATGGAGAGCACCAACCAGACCTCCTTAGGAGGATACAGAGAGTACTGAAACCTTGGAAAGACTTATTTCCACTCAAATTCCAGATAAGATGATAATTTATTGCTAATGAAAAATCAATGGTAAATGGCTGTTGAGATAATGCAAAAGAGGTGAAGAATGATGAACATCTGGGGAGACTTGTTGTCACTCAGACTTCAAGTAAAACCACTGGTGAGTGAGCAATCACATGTGTGTGATAACTCTTAGTGAGTATAGAAGAATGGGAGAAATTGGAATCAGAGGGATGTCCGAGAAGATACAACAGATAGCAATGATAAAAACGGCTGAAATCCTAGAGAAAAATCTTGAATGTGAAGACTAATACATGAGCGATAAACGTTAACCAACCATAGAACCTGCAACAGAAGTGGAACGGGCGAAGGATAGAGAAAGACCACATGGAACCAAGAAAACTGAGACCATAATATTGTTTAGTTAACTATCCCCCCCCCAAAAAAAAATTGCAATGTAAGCATCAATTAACCATTGCAAATAGTTAAGAAGGATTTAAAGATCAGGGAGAGAAAGCACTAATCAGACCTCCACTGGATGAGTGCTTATTACCACCCAAATTCTAGTGAAGACCAATGGGAATTGCCAGCAAGAAGTCAATAGGAAATGGCTGGTGCCATAACAATGCAAATTCTTTTGTAAGCACTATCAAAAGAAGGGGAGAGTACTAGAAATCTGTGAATACTCGTTGTCACTCAGACTCCAGGGAACACCACCTACTGTTCCGTGAATAATCTCTGATGATGGCCTGTGCAAGAACTCCTAATGAGTAACTAATAATACAGATGTATATATTTATATCATTATATTTACAAGTTCTGCATAACCATAATTATTTAAAAGGACTAAGGTTTTATATAACTTGGAATTACAACACGTGATTGATTTGGATATGAGTGAACCAACTCAAATTTTGCAAGAAATTCTAAAAGATTCCATATTGCGATTTAAATAAAAATGTTGAAACAAACTGAAATTTAATAAAAAGGAAGAATTTTTGCCTTGAATAAAATAATTAAAATGAAACTTGATTTGAAAGTTTTTTTTGTCTTTCCTTTTCCCCTACCTACCCACATGGTAAGAAGATTAGACACAAGGTTAGGAAAAGTGGAATATATAACGCCCCTGCACTAGAGAAAACGCACTCTGACTCAACCAAAATTGCCTGGATAGTCATGTTGGTATTTCCTGGTAAGGCACCTCAATGGGTGAGAAGATAAAGCCTAAGAAGGTAAACCCTCTAGAACTGCACAGAAATCTATCTGAAACTGATAGAGAATAAGCCATCCTCAAAAATGACCGAGACCCTACAAATTTTTGGTATGAAAGTTATTCCCCTTAGAACCTCAATAGTTATTCCCCTTGGATTGCCTCCACCCTGCCTCCTTGGAATAACAGATACAATCTGCAAGAAGTGTAAAAAAATGAGACAAAGGAGAACTGAAATATGAAAAAAAAATATTTGGATGACGACGAGGTTTTTGAAATTGTCCAAATCATTTTTTTTTTGTTTTACATAGAAATCACCGCTTATCAAGGCCCAGAGGCCATTTGAGGATAAATGTTAAATAGTGTACAGTATCAGAATCATAGCATTCATTAGTAGTGGAGATTCGGTAAATTTGTTAACTTAAGTCGAACAGCTCATCAAGAACTTGTTTGCATTGGACTTGAAGACGGCCTGGAAAGCAGGTAAACAGAAGACAGTTCTACAGGTGTGCCGTTCTAAGAAAGTGACTGTTCATGGAATCTACGTTTAGGTTTAGGCACAGATAAAGAGTAGGGGAATTTATTGATAGTGTTTTCAGCTAGATGAGTGTTTCTCATGAAAGTTTGGCGAGGGGGACCATAGATTGGAGTTCAGACGAGCACTTGCTATATAAATAATAATAAAGCAGAGACAGGTTTGCAATGTCTCTTCTGAGAGAAAGAGGTTGCAGGGAAGAGAAAAGGACATCCCCTACTAGGCAACAAAGTTTATCTTGAACTCTATTAAGGCAGGATAAGGTTTCCTAGCAGCTCCTGCCCGAATGTGGCAACAGTACTCCATTCCTAGACATACCTAGCTCTTATATAGATAGAGAATTGCATCAGCAGTGAGATATCTACTGGATCAATAGAAGGATCCCACCATTTATCCAGCAATATTGACAACAGATTTGATGTATGTGTTGCATTTCAGATCGGGAGTAAAAGTTAAGCCTAAAGCTTGTCAAAACATGAAGCCTCCCCAAGATGAGAGCCATTCATTTCAATTGATGCCAGATGGGGATCAGAGCGTTGATGATGTAAAGATAGAAGCTTTGTTTTAGATGCATTAAAAGTAATCAGCCACCTCTTTCTCCATTGTACCACATGCTCAAGATTAGAGGAGAGAGAATCAGAGAGAAATTGATTGTTTAAGCTCTTTGATGTTCTACCATAGATAGTAGTGTTGTTAGTATAAATGTCTACGAATGATGTAAGGATATGATTTGGAAGATCATTAATGTAGATCAGGAAAAGAGTTGGGCCCAGGATGGACCCCTGAGGGACTCCAGCATTAATACTGAGAGCTTCTGATTTCTGCCCATAGTGTGGATAATATTCTAGCATGGTAGAGGGAGACCACCTTCTTTGCAGCAGCCTTGGCAATGTTCTCAAGATATTTGTTCCAATTAATGTTGCTTGTGAATGTTAAGCTGAGGAGTTTTCTGGCTTTGTAGTCATGTTTGGCCCATGGACATCAAAAACTGTGCTCAGGGATATTTTTATTGTTATAGCAATCGTGACAAATTATCATTTAAGAAAAGCTTCACAGTATACATATATCTGAATATATATATATATATCAAAATTTAGTAATTTAAATTTTATGATGTGAAATTGTTAAATTTCAAACCTAGAATTTTTATAAAATGCAAGACAAAGAATACATTTCCATAAGTATATCTAGTTAACCTATAGGTTTTCGATGTTTACCCATCTCCTCAAAGGAGAAAATATTAGCAAATTTATAATGGTTTAAACCTAATTTGCTAAAACAATAAACATAGAAAAACATAATTAAAAGTTGTTAACGTTTTTAAATATCATAGAGTAAGGGAAATTATATATTGGTTCAAAATGAAAAAGATATTGAATTTCATATCTAAATTGTGTTGTAAATTCCGAAGTGAAAATCTTTGATAGCAGTTAGGTAAAGAGATTCAATCTGTATTTTGAATAATCCACGGCTACTTCGGATTATACCTTCTGCCGTTGATTATTCAAAATACAGATTGGATCTCTTTACCTCACTGCTACCAAATATTTTCAGGAAAAAAAAAAAAACAACACTTGAGTACCTATTCCAAGAATCAAAGAGATGGTGAAGAGGATTGAGAAAGGTTTCCAAACATTTAAAATGAACAAAGTAACAGGACTGGCAACAGATGAAAGCAAATCGGGAATATTGTACTTCCTATTTCAGAAACACTGCACACGTATGAGCGAATTGAGTTGTGGGTCATTGGAAGCTCATCTGTCTGGAACCGTTTTACCAATGCCGCAGAATCATGATATATACCAATCCTGTCGAATGTTCATACTCAGATGCCCAGATTACTTTGGTAACAGTGGGTCATTTGCCACTAATAAAAAAATTTTTCAAACCAGGTCCTGGAAAATATTAAAAACTCCCACATAGTAAATTTCGAAAAAAAGATACTGATATATAGATTCCAGATAAAAAAAACTTCATTTAACCCCTGACTGTATATCCTGATATCCAGCAGGTTCCCAATTGAAAAACCCTGACCAAGTGATTGACACTGCATTCAAAACCACATTCATGTCAACATATGAAATCAACCCATTCTCTATCTGCTCCAAGATTTAAATGCAGATTCCATGAACAAAGCTTCTTTCCCAGAACTGCCTGTCTGTACAACATGGTAACCTTCAAATCTAATGTAAACAAATTCTTGAGCCGTCCTCATGAATAATCAAATTCTACTCAATTTACACCATCATAAGTGATGACTCCCAAGTAAAAATTAAAAAGCAAAAAAACTCTAAGATGAAGGAAAATGATCACCATTGCGACTGATGAAGAATGCAGGAAATTAAGAGATCTAATTTAATATAGCTTACCTCAGTCATGCAATGATTTCCCACCTACTTAGGTTTTCTGATCTATCCATGAAAAATGGTATTATGCCTGGAATAATTTATTATTAAAGGCAACAAAATCCTGATACTTTGATAACTTTGTGCAGAAGTACTGGAATATCTTCATTCCACACATCAAAGCATAAAATGCTGGCAAATACAAAACACTGATTATTTTGGCACCAGGTAATTGCATCATCTCAAGCCATTCCAACAAGTTGTAGTGGACTTTGTTGATATACAAGGCAGGAACTTTATGATGTATGCTGATTGATTTACTGGATGAATGGAAGTGGCCCTAATGACATCGAGGAGGGCCAAAACCATATGTGACACCTTGAGACTTTGATTCTGTATTTATCGTTCGCCTGAGAAAATTTCTTCAGATGGAGAACGACCATTTGAGTCTCAGGTGTACAACTCCTTTTTAAGGAACTTGAGTATATGGAAACGTACCTCATCAGCTTACTATGCGCAAAGCAATGGCGATGCTGTATTAACTGCTAAAACAATAAAGCATATACTAGCTGACAATATGGACAGCCACAGACGCCTGTGCTATGATCAGGTTGCTTGGATATTATTCATCCATTGCAATACTTCAGTCCAGCTATAATGCTATATGATTGAATCGTTAAAGACCACCTTCCCATCTTACAGGATAAATACCAAATGCAGAAACAATGGAAAAAAAATGAAGAAAATTAGCAAGAGACATATGCGAAATGAACAGTTCTACAACCAAAGATTTATCCAGATCGATAACCAAGATGGTAACTACTCTTGTTGATGGAGGGAGATGGGTACAATCATGGAGATCGTTAGTACCAAGTATAAGTAGATGGGAGCAATCGAGTGATGCCGTACAGCTATCAGGTTCTCATCATTTGTGGATGGTTCACATTACTCCATTCCAAGAACCTTAAATCTGTTACAAATCATAAGCCCCAACAGGAACGACCCACTGAGGAAGCAATGGATATCAGCTGGAACATCAATGTCAAGTCACCCAGCAACCCTGATAAAAAACAAATGGAAATTGACGATCGATTAGGATACAGGATACAGGAGTGGTAGAGAGCAACACGGAAAGACATACACAGCCGGTTAGTCACAACCCCTCTCCACTGCTATGACAACCTTTATGTTGCAGAACAAGAGCTCCAAGAAACTTGTCTCCCCAAATGCATGGAGAATTGCACAAATCCTCTGATGCATACAAAGATAACCACAACAATTTATCCCGTTGGTCATGGAGTAAGGTAAGGACAGAAATGTGCAGAGGTGGGATGCTGCCCTTTTACTCCTATTTTAAAAGTGCCCTTTTCAGAAGAATGTATTATAGGCTTGTGCTCACCAAGACACGTTCATTGCTATATTTTTGCCGTTTTTCTCACTTGAGCACCTGCCCTGCAAAAATTATCTGCACATCACGGTATCTACAGGTAAAAGAGTTGTCTGCCCTTAAGAACAATATAAAAACAGATGGAAGCAGCCATTTTGTTTTTTTGCAGTAGAACTAAGCAATAAACTGCAGAAAAACGTCTTCATTACAAATTATGAATATACAAATATATTCACATTGTTTTTACTAGAAGAAAAATTTTTAATTATTTCCTTTCATGTTTTTTCTGGGTTTTTATTGAAATAGATGGACCGTTTGTGAGTGTTAGTATTTTGATATTTACAATTGCTTTCCGTGAGCTGACATTGCGTTTCAGTATCTATGGCAACGGAACTCTTGGTCAGTTCGAGGAATTTCTCCCAAGGACATCTGGCTTCACAACCTGGAAAGAAGGAAACAAAAACAGATGTTTAAAATAAGGGAAGACCGAAAACAAGGTATTAACAATGAAGTCACACGACATAAGGAAAGAGTTAAGTAATCACTTTCATTAATAATACTCTAAGGAAAACTATGAATACGAGCTGCCTTCAATAAGTGTCCAGATTTTTTTTTTGTACAAGCATTTAAAATTGTTGTAGTCTCTTGTTATTGTTATACATCTTATGAGATGACTGGCCATTTTTTATGATTTCAGATTCAAGTTAACAGCTACAGCAGGAATACACTCTACTAAAGCCTGATTGTCACAGATGGTGAATTTCAAAAATGCAATCTGGACATGAAGACAATAAAATTCTGTCTCAAACTTGGGGGAAAAAAAGCCACAGGAACGTATGGAATACTTCAGACTGCTATTGAACCATTTTGCATGCATCGAGCATCTGTTTTTGAGTGGTATAAGAGATTCAAGAAAGGTAGGGGGTTTGTGAGAGATGATAAAAGGTGTGGGCGGAGTAAGGAAGTCATCAGTTGATTGGCCAAATAAAGAATTTCATGGATAAGGACCGTACTGTCTCTATAGAGACAAGAAATGCACAGTTTGATCTCAGTGTGGGAACTGTACACACAATTATTTGCGAGGAACTGAAGATGCAGAAGATTTGCACAAAGTTTGTTCGACGGGTGCAGTTCACAATTTCATCCTTGTCCTGTTATTCTCTCTATGGATTAATTGGTAGACTAGATTCTGAAGTCTCCAAAAGAAAACACCAGTTTTCCTCTGCTTACCCCAGCAATTTCTTCAAATTCTTAGCTTATGGAATCATATAAAAATTAAAAAGCTACCTTTAAGTCTTTCTTTTTTGGGGGGGGGGTATGTTTTTGTTGAGATGAGGATTGATAATTCATATTCTTTGGACTACTGCTCTCATCTTGACTGTTATTTGCACAACATTTCAGCCAATATAACCTCCAACCTTCTTCAGGTCAAACTTGGGAATCATTCTGTCGAACTCGGAAAGTCTTAAGTAATTCGCAATTGTAATCTTCGTATCACCAACTATGACGATTGAACCTTCAACCTCCAGAAGAGTGTCACTTATAACTGAATTTTATTTAGTACTTTATCCATTACGCAGCCGTGAATTAATAAAGATTTCTATCTAGTCATCGCGGAAGGCTCCAGAGATTAAATAAAGGGTCCTGTTCAAAATTCCATGCAGATTTCTAAGTTCAACAGAAAGATTCCCAAGTTCAACAAGATACACCTGAAGAAGGTCGGAGGTTACATCGGTCAAAATTTTGTGAGAATGACAATGTAACAGAGTGAGGTGACGTCACGGCAAAAAAGAAGAAAAAAAGATCATAAAAAGTGTGCGCCGACCGATGATCACATTAGAAAGAGGACAGGGATAGATATGTTACACACATGGGCTGAGAGCGACAGGTTTGAACAAGAAAAAAGTCTGGAAAGTACCTGGAAATAAATGTCTGTTGTTTCAACGAAAAAAAAAAATGAGTTGAGTTATAATTTGTTGGTAGTTTCCTTGCGACGAATTCTACATGTTAACACGTGTGTAACGTGTGTAGTGTGTGTAATGTGTGTAACGTTACAACACTCAAGGTGAGAACATTAGTCCAACGAATCCATAGAATAGAAACCTTCTAAACTAGTTGCATAACAAACTTAAGACCTCAATCCCAACACAGTGAATCGAAAGTCTGTGTTTATAACAATTAGAAAATGCCATTTCCATAAACAAACTTAAACAAAAAGTTTAAAACGAGAAAAATCAAACATTTCGACGGATTTAGAGTCCGGTTAGTTAAGAAACTTCTCAGCTCGAGTTCAATTCTTGTAAGTTACAAGAATTGAACGGGTTTTTTTTTGCTTACAAGAATTGAACGTTTTTTTTACTTACAAGAAGTGAACATTTTTTTTTACTTACAAGAATCGAACTTTTTTTTTTACTTACAAGAATCGAACCTTTTTTTTTACTTACAAGAATCGAACTTTTTTTTTTACTTACAAGAATTGAACGTTTTTTTTTTTACTTACAAGAATTGAACGTTTTTTTTTTTGCTTACAAGAATTGAACGTTTTTTTTACTTACAAGAATTGAACGTTTTTTTTTTTTTTTGCTTACAAGAATTGAACGTTTTTTTTACTTACAAGAATTGAACGTTTTTTTTTACTTACAAGAATTGAACGTTTTTTTTTTTTTTTGCTTACAAGAATTGAACGTTTTTTTTACTTACAAGAATTGAACGTTTTTTTTTTACTTACAAGAATTGAACGTTTTTTTTACTTACAAGAATTGAACGTTTTTTTTACTTACAAGAATTGAACCTTTTTTTTTTACTTACAAGAAGTGAACTTTTTTTTTTTTTTACAAGAATTGATCGGGTTTTTTTTTTTACTTACAAGAATTGAACGGTTTTTTTTTACTTACAAGAATTGAACGTTTTTTTTTATTTACAAGAATTGGACGGTTTTTTTTTTTACTTACAAGAATTGAACGTTTTTTTTTTACTTACAAGAATTGAACGTTTTTTTTTTACTTACAAGAACTGAACCTTTTTTTTTTTACTTACAAGAACTGAACTTTTTTTTTTACTTACAAGAATTGAACGTTTTTTTTTTACTTACAAGAACTGAACTTTTTTTTTTTACTTACAAGAACTGAACTTTTTTTTTACAAGAATTGATCGGGGTTTTTTTTTTACTTACAAGAATTGAACTTTTTTTTTTTTTACAAGAATTGATCGGGGTTTTTTTTTTTACTTACAAGAATTGAACGTTTTTTTTTTACTTACAAGAATTGAACGTTTTTTTTTACTTACAAGAATTGAACGTTTTTTTTTACTTACAAGAATTGAACGTTTTTTTTTACTTACAAGAATTGAACGTTTTTTTTTTACTTACAAGAATTGAACGTTTTTTTTTTACTTACAAGAATTGAACGTTTTTTTTTTACTTACAAGAACTGAACCTTTTTTTTTTACTTACAAGAACTGAACTTTTTTTTTTTTTACAAGAATTGAACGTTTTTTTTTTACTTACAAGAACTGAACCTTTTTTTTTTACTTACAAGAACTGAACTTTTTTTTTTACTTACAAGAATTGAACGTTTTTTTTTACTTACAAGAACTGAACCTTTTTTTTTTTACTTACAAGAACTGAACTTTTTTTTTTTTTACAAGAATTGATCGGGGGTTTTTTTTTTACTTACAAGAATTGAACGTTTTTTTTTTACTTACAAGAATTGAACGTTTTTTTTTTACTTACAAGAATTGAACGTTTTTTTTTTACTTACAAGAATTGAACGTTTTTTTTTTACTTACAAGAATTGAACGTTTTTTTTTTACTTACAAGAATTGAACGTTTTTTTTTTACTTACAAGAATTGAACGTTTTTTTTTTACTTACAAGAATTGAACGTTTTTTTTTTACTTACAAGAATTGAACGTTTTTTTTTTACTTACAAGAACTGAACTTTTTTTTTTTTTACAAGAATTGATCGGGGTTTTTTTTTTTACTTACAAGAATTGAACGTTTTTTTTTTACTTACAAGAATTGAACGTTTTTTTTTATTTACAAGAATTGGACGGTTTTTTTTTTACTTACAAGAATTGAACGTTTTTTTTTATTTACAAGAATTGGACGGTTTTTTTTACTTACAAGAATTGAACGTTTTTTTTTTACTTACAAGAATTGATCGTTTTTTTTTTACTTACAAGAATTGAACGTTTTTTTTTTACTTATAAGAATTGATCGTTTTTTTTGCTTACAAGAATTGAACGGTTTTTTTTACTTACAAGAATTGAAGGTTTTTTTTTACTTACAAGAATTGATCGTTTTTTTTTTTACTTACAAGAATTGATCTTTTTTTTTTTACTTACAAGAATTGAACGTTTTTTTTACTTACAAGAAGTGAACTTTTTTTTTTACTTACAAGAATCGAACTTTTTTTTTTACTTACAAGAATCGAACCTTTTTTTTTACTTACAAGAATCGAACTTTTTTTTTTACTTACAAGAATTGAACGTTTTTTTTTTTACTTACAAGAATTGAACGTTTTTTTTTTTGCTTACAAGAATTGAACGTTTTTTTTACTTACAAGAATTGAACGTTTTTTTTTTTTTTTGCTTACAAGAATTGAACGTTTTTTTTACTTACAAGAATTGAACGTTTTTTTTTACTTACAAGAATTGAACGTTTTTTTTTTTTTTGCTTACAAGAATTGAACGTTTTTTTTACTTACAAGAATTGAACGTTTTTTTTTTACTTACAAGAATTGAACGTTTTTTTTACTTACAAGAATTGAACGTTTTTTTTACTTACAAGAATTGAACCTTTTTTTTTTACTTACAAGAAGTGAACTTTTTTTTTTTTTACAAGAATTGATCGGGTTTTTTTTTTTTACTTACAAGAATTGAACGGTTTTTTTTTACTTACAAGAATTGAACGTTTTTTTTTATTTACAAGAATTGGACGGTTTTTTTTTTACTTACAAGAATTGAACGTTTTTTTTTTACTTACAAGAATTGAACGTTTTTTTTTTACTTACAAGAACTGAACCTTTTTTTTTTTACTTACAAGAACTGAACTTTTTTTTTTACTTACAAGAATTGAACGTTTTTTTTTTACTTACAAGAACTGAACCTTTTTTTTTTTACTTACAAGAACTGAACTTTTTTTTTTTACAAGAATTGATCGGGGTTTTTTTTTTTACTTACAAGAATTGAACTTTTTTTTTTTTTACAAGAATTGATCGGGGTTTTTTTTTTTACTTACAAGAATTGAACGTTTTTTTTTTACTTACAAGAATTGAACGTTTTTTTTTATTTACAAGAATTGGACGGTTTTTTTTTTACTTACAAGAATTGAACGTTTTTTTTTACTTACAAGAATTGAACGTTTTTTTTTTACTTACAAGAATTGAACGTTTTTTTTTTACTTACAAGAATTGAACGTTTTTTTTTTACTTACAAGAATTGAACGTTTTTTTTTTACTTACAAGAACTGAACCTTTTTTTTTTTACTTACAAGAACTGAACTTTTTTTTTTTTTACAAGAATTGAACGTTTTTTTTTTACTTACAAGAACTGAACCTTTTTTTTTTACTTACAAGAACTGAACTTTTTTTTTTACTTACAAGAATTGAACGTTTTTTTTTTACTTACAAGAACTGAACCTTTTTTTTTTTACTTACAAGAACTGAACTTTTTTTTTTTTTACAAGAATTGATCGGGGTTTTTTTTTTTACTTACAAGAATTGAACGTTTTTTTTTTACTTACAAGAATTGAACGTTTTTTTTTTACTTACAAGAATTGAACGTTTTTTTTTTACTTACAAGAATTGAACGTTTTTTTTTTACTTACAAGAATTGAACGTTTTTTTTTTACTTACAAGAATTGAACGTTTTTTTTTTACTTACAAGAATTGAACGTTTTTTTTTTACTTACAAGAATTGAACGTTTTTTTTTTACTTACAAGAACTGAACTTTTTTTTTTTTACAAGAATTGATCGGGGTTTTTTTTTTTACTTACAAGAATTGAACGTTTTTTTTTTACTTACAAGAATTGAACGTTTTTTTTTTACTTACAAGAATTGAACGTTTTTTTTTTACTTACAAGAATTGAACGTTTTTTTTTTACTTACAAGAATTGAACGTTTTTTTTTTACTTACAAGAATTGAACGTTTTTTTTTACTTACAAGAATTGAACGTTTTTTTTTTACTTACAAGAATTGAACGTTTTTTTTTTACTTACAAGAATTGAACGTTTTTTTTTTACTTACAAGAACTGAACTTTTTTTTTTTTACAAGAATTGATCGGGGTTTTTTTTTTACTTACAAGAATTGAACGTTTTTTTTTTACTTACAAGAATTGAACGTTTTTTTTTATTTACAAGAATTGGACGGTTTTTTTTTTACTTACAAGAATTGAACGTTTTTTTTTTACTTATAAGAATTGATCGTTTTTTTTTGCTTACAAGAATTGAACGGTTTTTTTTACTTACAAGAATTGAAGGTTTTTTTTTACTTACAAGAATTGATCGTTTTTTTTTTTACTTACAAGAATTGATCTTTTTTTTTTTACTTACAAGAATTGAACTTTTTTTTTTATTTACAAGAATTGAACGGTTTTTTTACTTACAAGAATTGAACGTTTTTTTTTTTACTTACAAGAATTGAACGTTTTTTTTTTACTTACAAGAATTGAACGATTTTTTTTTTTACTTACAAGAATTGAACGGTTTAGAAAAAACATTATAATCACATGCACACGTTTCACCTTTACTAAGAGGGGGAAAATAAGGGTTGGATCAAAAGTGTTTGTGCTTGTTTACGATTCCACCTATTTTTTCATAAAAAAAAATACAGATACAATCTTTATGATGTACGTACCCATCACTGAACAAAGACGTCATATTCCAAAAAATCACATAAATAATTAAGTTTTTTTTTCAACGAAGAAAATCAAATTTTATCTGAGTATTTGAGAAGTACCTGTGAGCATGTAGGAAAATATCAGCCGCAGCAAAGGATTGCTGGATTGTGAAGAGATTAACAGCAACAGCTGCAGCCCAAAAACATGCATATGCAAATTAGAAAGTGTGCGCAAGAAAAAAAAGGAAAAAAGGAGAAAAAAATGAACCATGTGATCGGGAAAAGCAATGTGCGTGTTGAAGCAAATGGACATGTAAAGATAAAGATGAGAATTGGCTTGCCATGGCTGGCGTGTGGTCAGAGAAGAATAGTGTGCACTGGGTGAGATGGACAATGGCGAGAGACTTTTAAGTTGTGTCAAGACAGGACAGTAACGGTAAAAAAATCTTTTGTTAAAAAAGAAAAAAATACCGACCTGGGTTTTTATTTATTTCTTTCCAATTTTATTTTTATGAATTACTAAAGTAAAATGTAGTAATCGTTAGTGGAAATTTGGTAAATTGGATGACTTAAGGCGACAGCTCATCAAAAAAATTTATCTTATAATGCCAACAAATTCCTATTAATCGCTTAAAAATTATTTTCTTTATAAAAGTAAAACTACTTCCTTAATTTACATAATTTTTGGAATATGACATTTTTATTCTGTGACAGGTTTGTATATTATAAAGATTTTTCTGTAGTTTCCTTTTTTTTTTTCTTAATTAGGTTGAATTCTAAATAACAAACGAAATGCCCACCTGGAATTTGTAGAAGGTGTAATGTTGAATCTGATGTGGAATTCTTGTATAAGATCTGCACAAAATGGGGACTTTTTTGTGGCTTGTGTAGCTCAACCATAACACACGAAGCATATGGAACGATAAGACGATTGAAGACGTTGAGAGAAACCAGAAAAGCCACAAGTGTTGAATCATGCTGCAAAGAAAAAGAAGCAACATTTATTTTGAATAAGAATAAAGATGACATATGAGGTTTGTTTGTTCTGGTGAAACTCAACTCTGCCTAAAGACAAGAATTTGTGATCATAATAGGGCTATCAGTTTTTTTTTTCCTTGGGGGTCACCACTTATCAAAGCCTAAAGACCACTTGAGGATAAGGTTAATGAGAGTACAGTAATCATTTGGACAATAGCATAGTAATCTTTAGTAGTAGAAATTTGGCATTTTATTATTTAAGAGGACAGCTCAACAAGAACTTGTTTACATTGGACTTGAAGCCGACCATGTTGTAGTCAGCTAGAAAGTAGGCCAGCAGAACAGAATCTACAGGCAGGCAGTTCTAGGAAAGAAGCTTTCTTCATAGAATTCACGTTTAGGTTTAGACACAGACAGAGAGTGGGGGAAATTGTTGATAGTGGTTGTTGCAAGACGTATGCTTTTTTTGTGAAATTTTGACAAAGGAGACTATATATCGGAGCCTAGATGAGCACTTACAAAGAAAATAATGATAGAGGAGAGACAAGCGAGCAACGTCTCTTATGTGAAAAGGAGAAGCCGGTTTTGAACTGTGTCAAGGCAAGATAGGTATTCCGAGCAGCTCCTGCCTAAGTGCGGCAACAGTACTCCATCCGTTGCCTTGAGCCCCTGAAGGGGCATAGGCCATCTACAACTTTTGTAGATGCTTTTGTAGTGAGGAGTTCTTTTTCGGGGTGAGGGTGCTGGTCTCACGTCCAACCTTCCCAGAAGGTACATACAGCGCCTAGCCTTCCCAAATGGTCACCCATCTGGTACTGGCCAGGCTCAATGTTGCTTAACTTCGATGATCTGGCGAGAACCGGTATGTCAATGTGATTGTGCCGTACAACGGTACTCCATGCTAGAGCGTATTGCACTCTTATACAGATAGAGAGTTGCATCGGCAGTGAGATATCTACCGGAGCGTTAGAATGATTCAACCATTTTTCTAGTGACCGTAGCAATTGATTGATGTACGTGCTTCATTTCAGATCAGGAATGAAGGTCAAACCTAGAAGCTTGTCAAAACATGGAGTTTAAGAGACATTCTAAACTAGCGGTTCCCAACTCTTGTGCCGCAGAATGATTACTGATGTGCCGCGAAGAGATAATAGCTAGAAGCCATTTAATTAGATATTAGTTGATGAAGACATTTCATTTCTTAATCCATTCCTAGATTTATCGATCATCAAACTTTCTAATTTTTAGTTATGTGAAGAGGAAGACTTTGCAAGCTTTTTCAAAAATCGTTGTCACAAATTAAACTATGCATGATTGCCGTTGAACGCCTTTTGGATTTCTGTTATGGAAGAATGTTCAACTCTGACTAAAAAAAAAACATCAAAATCTGCAATTCTAAACTTCGTACCTATATGAACTGGGATTTTCTTAAACAACATTAAAAAAAACGTGAAAGGCTTAAAAATATTTAAGAAGAGTTTAGAGTGTGAATTCGTTCACATATTGCAGCAGTAGATAAGAAACACCAGGTACAACTGCCCACTGACGTTCATCATTATTATTCTATATCAGATATTAAATACTGGGTGTTGATTTATGTGAATAAAAAATTTTATAATTTAATCTTCTTTGTTTTTTATTATTTTATTGTAAAAAGGTTTTCTGAATAGAAATTATTTTTTGTGATAGATGTGCCATGGAAATTAAAACTCAATAGTGTGCTGTAATGTAAAAAAAGTTGTTTTATTTTTGTTGTTTTTTTTTTTTTACAAAGGAGTCACAATTTATAAAGGCCAGAGGCCACTTGAGGATAAGAGTTAATAAGTGTACAGTATTCAATGGGACAATGTTGTAGTGATTATTAGTAGTGTAAATTTGGTAAAAAAATTGGAACAGCTCATCAAGAACTTGTTTACATTGGACTTGAAGACAACCATATTATAATCAACCAGAAAGCAGGTAAATGGAAGAGAGTTCCGCAGGTGTGAAGTTCTAAGAAAGAAGCTTTGGTCATGGAATCTACATTTAGGTTTAGGCACAGATAAAGAGTGGGGGAAATGATTGATAGTGTTTTCAGCTAGATGAATGTTTCTTGTGTAAGTTTAGCGAGGGAGGACCATAGATTGGAGCTCAGACGGGCACTTGCCATGAAAATAACGATGAAGCAGAGATAGGCTCGCAATGTCTCTTCTGTGATAAAGAGGTTGCAGGGAAGAGAAAAGGACATCCCCAACTAGGCTACGAAGTCTATTAAGGAAGGATAAGCTGCTTCTAGCAGCTCTTGCCCAGATGTAGCAACAGTATCCTATCCTTGGACGTACCTGGCTCCTACATAGGAAGAGAATTGCATCAGCAGTGAGATATCTACTGGATCAATAGAAGGATCCCACCATTTTCCCACCGACCATGGCAACAGATTTGATGTACGTGTTCCATTTAAGATCAGGAGTAATGGTCAAGCCCAGGAGCTTATCAAAACATGAAGCCTCCCCAAGATGAGAGCCATTCATTTCAATTGATGCCAGATAGAGATCAGAGTTGATGACGTAAAGATAGAAGCTTTGTTTTATATGCATTAAAAGTAATCAGCCACCTCTTTTCCCATTGTACTGCATGCTCAATATCAGAGGAGAGAGAATCAGAGAGAACTTGGTCGTTTATGGTCTTTGATGTACTGCCATAGACGGTAGTGTCGTCAGCATAAATGCCTATGAATGATCTAAGGATGTGATTTGGAAGATCATTGATATAGATTAGGAAGAGAGTTGGGCCCAGGATGAACCCCTGAGCGACTCCAGCATTAACACTGGAGACACAATGGAAGCTGAACATAGTTCAGGGCAAGTTGTGAGAAAACGGTCTAGGAGACTTGCATACTAGCCATCAGTGTCGAGCACATGAGTGGGTTCGTGAACAATCTGACTGAGATCATAAGCAATAGAGAAATCGTGACAGAAACTTCCCTCATCATCTTGTTTGAGTTAACCATTCCACATTTGTGAATATTGAAGTCTCCACGGATGTGAATGTTAGCTGAAGGATAAGCAGACAGGATGTGGTCAATTTTCTCAGATATGCTTTTAAAGATAGTAACTCCGCTGTTGTGGGAGCGATAGAGAGCAAATATAAACGCAGTAGTGTGAGCAAGTGCAACCCGGAAGCACATATAGGTTAATTTAGGATCTTCTCTGGAAATGTCCCTACCACATGGAAAGCCATCTTTAATATAGGCACATAATCTATGCCCATGGCGATCTTGGGAGTCAGATTTGGAAGTTAAGTTAGAGCATCCTTTAACTACGAACTTATCTAGAGAAATAGTCGGTCCAATGCCAGTTTTGCTTAGGAATAATAGGTCTGGTTTAGTCTCCTGTAATTGGGTTTCAAACTCTGGAAGGTTGGAAAACACTGCTCTAAATTCACTGGTTTGATGTTTGATTTTCAGTAATCACCATGTTATTAGGCAAAAAATAAAAATTTTTACACAAAAATGTTTTTTTTTTTCCTAAACCGTTCACTCCTAGTTAGTAAAAATAATTAAAAAATACTCGAGCTGAGATCGAAACTAAACCCTAAAGACAGTGAGCCAAATACGATTACCATTAGATTGGCGTTACACGAGATTTAAAATGTGTTTCAAACTACTTATTTTTAACATAATTAATCTGTAATGTGAACTATTCACGCATGCGCATTCGTAAAACAATTAGCAAACAGATAAAATTCGACGATACCTACGTACAAATTTTTAAATTTTAACCCCTTAGCAGCCTTTCCTGCGGGTGAAAATGGATTAATATCTAAATACACTATATACCAAATTTCAAGTCTGTAGATAAAAAATTTGTTGACTATATATGTGGAAATTATCTTTCACCATCTTTCTTTCCCTTTTCTTTCTCCTGTTTCGGTTCTTCCTTCCTTTCTTCTTAACCCCTTTCCTACCCCCTTCCCTGGCTTCCCCCTTTTTTTTATGTCACCTGACTCCCTTATGCCCGTTGATTGGATGCAACGTTTTCGTGCTAAATTGAGGCACGTGTGTGATATTTTGAGTTAAAATAGTCAGTTGTGAACAAGGCTTCGAGGGGACCAGAACGGTCGAACTGTCGGTCTCGGATAAAAAGGGACGCCTGGAATTTACTAAGGCGTTGTACAACTCTGTCTTGACGAGACATTAAATTCGTTGAAAAGAAGAACCTAGTTTTCTAAGACACTTGAAAACTAATACTATTATCGAGAAAAGATAATAGAAGTTTTGAACAGAAGAACCTAGTTTTCTAAGACACTTGAAAACTGATACTATTATCGAGGAAAGATAATAGAAGTTTTGAACAGAAAATTCGCCGCAGGGAAGTTTTCGAAGATACCCGAAAACACCAGAATATCCAGCCTCAAGAAATTTCTACCTTGCTGAAAGGACTACGAAAACGAATTTCCAGGAAAAAAAAAAAGAAAAAGGGAACTTTTAACCAACACAAACTCAAAAAATAAAACCCACAAGAAAACGAACTTTCTAAATGTTCCTTTCGTAAAAGGGTGCCCAGAAGCTTCCAGTAAGTGATCCCCTCCTTTTTTTCCCCCTTCTTCCTCCTTCTCTATCTCTCTTTCCTTCTATTTCCCTTCACTCTCTCTCCCCCGTTTTGGTTACTACTACAAGACAAGACTCTTGTAAGCCAGATGGACATTTTTGGCAGCCCATAGAGGTCACAAACCTTTCCTTTAGATATCCTTGTTAATAAATTCTATTTCTCCTATTTTTCTCTTTTTGTTTGTATTTTTTTCCTTCAGTTTCAGAGTTAGTAGTAACGATTAATTGTTTAAGAAGTATTAACTTCCACGGGACAAAGTGGATAATAAAATTTCTTCATATAACCTGAAAAGCGTTGATATGCCATAAAACAAAACAAGTAAATCAAACCAAACGAAATATAAAAACTACGAAAAAGGTTTCGATTTATCTCTACTATCAAATAAAAAGAACTTTGTCGGTGTATGTACATGCGTGTGTGTGTGTGTGTGTGTGTGTGCACGCGCGTGTATGTGTGCGAGTGTGTTTATGCATGTGTGAGTGTGCATGTGTATGTGTGTGTGTGCATGTGTGCGTGCGTGTTTGTGTGCGCGCATGCATGTGTGTGTGTGTGAGAGAGAGAGAGACATAGAGATAGATAGATAGAGAGAGAGAGAGAGAGAGGGACAGAGAGAGAGAGAGAGAGAGTTGGGCCGATTTTCTTTTTTTTTTTTAGTTGGACCGATTTTCGTTTTTTTTAAGTTTCATTCAAATGTACTTAATGTTCCTGGGAGTGTTCTTAGATAGTTTTGTATCAGAATGTCTTTGATAAGCATCCATAATCGAAGAATTAAAAAAAAAAATCTGATGAAAGAAGGAACAGGCGATTTCATACAGTCTAATATCACTAGTGCATTTGAGAAGTTTTATTCCCACATAAGCAGAAAGTAGGTTCTTTGATATGACAGGAGTGCATTCGAAATTAATGTTTCTGTTTAGAGCACAATTGAACCATGATACTTGATTTTTGCATTTTAAACTTAAATTTAAGCCATTATATGAAAATGATTTTAGAAAATCAACGGTAACTTCTCTACAGTGCAATGTAAACTACAATGTAGTGTGGACTTAAGCCACTGCATGAAGACATATGAAGCTCCCTCCCGGTGCATTTAGGTGGTTCCCTAATTAGAGCAGGCAATTAATCGATTTGATTTAAATATGGATGATTTCAATGACTTTCATGACAATAAAATATGGGAGGGTGAAACATTCTTTGATACTCATTCAATCCTGGGCAACGTCAGGTTTCCCCACTAGTAATTCTAATAAATATAAACATTTTTTTTCTTTTAAAAAGGAATAATTATTTTACATTTTAATATTTATATTATTTTTTGTAAAATGTTTTAATGAAAAAAAAATTAAAGTCTTGAATTTTTTATGAAGGCTGATTGTTTAAATTACTTGTATTGATTGGACTATTGTTCTCATCTTGAGCAATATTTGTGTAACGTTTTGGTTGGATTGGCCTTTGGCTGTCCTCGGGCCGAAATTTCAGCAATGGAAGGGAGATAATTCCTTGTCGATCTTAATTAGAGTTGCCTCCCCTTTGTCAACCAACTTTTTCACCAATACAAAATGATAACCATAAAATAGAGACTAATTCAAAGAATACAAAAATATCTACGAAGTCAGTAACTTTTCTCTTTTCTTTTCCAAACAACAGCCAACATGCCTGAGGACGGTCAAAGGACAATCGACCAAAACGTTGCACAAATAACATTCAAGATGAGAACAATAGTCCAATCAATACAAATAACATAAAAAAAACTCAAGTCATTTGCTTTTTTGTCACATTTCATCGATTTTTATTGTAGAAAAAACGAACCTGTTTGTTTGGAGATACTTTAGACCCAAAAGCGTCCCTTTTGTTTGCCTTATTTTGTGAGATCCTTAAAATCTAATTGATCCATCTGTTTAATGGCATATCAACCCTTTGGATGATTAAAACAATGCCACCTATGGAATTATTAATGAAATTTATAATCCTTCAACTATATTTAGTGTAAATAAATTTAAGTCTAAAACTGACTTGTCCATCAAGTTTTAGTTATAAATGTCCAACAGCTTTTGTTTTACTCAATCCACTACTACACACAACGTCTATTTTGCCCCTCCGACACTTGCATTTTCATTACTTCCTTGACAGTAGTAATTCTCTGCTAGTTAGTAATGACAAAACTCCATCTATTCCTTATGCTTGCAATTGTCCTCTCACCTGTTACACCCTGTAAGTTGTTTTCTGTAAATTGGGGGCCAACTTTTTGGGAGCACTGATTCAAAATAGCAGCAATTTTGAGCGAAAAACTACAAATTTATGAGCGTGTGTCATTTCACATACTCATTCGTTCAAGTGGTGTCCTGCCTAGCTCAGGCATTGACAGCTATGGCTCTCCATTTATATCTCTCGAGACATTCATGAATTCATTGTTGCTCATTTATTTTATGTTTCCCAGATGTTCAGACTGTCAGCATATATTTTTCGCTGTCATCCTCTGCTTCTTCTACTCACGATTTTTCCTGTTATTCTTTGCTGATGATCAGATGTCAAAGCTTCTTAACAACATCAATTGCTTCACTATCAAGATATACTTTGGAGAACTTCATAAAAAATGGCAAAAAAAGATTTGCTGCTTACCGCCGAATACATGTACATTTTAGGCAGAGTCTCTGGTTCAGTAACTTTGAGCAAAGTTTTTTCAATCACCTGTCCGAGAAGAACACCTGGGATCATAAAAGAAGAGAAAAAATAATTAAAAAAAAACATTTTCAGCAAAGTTAAAAATAGACAAACTTACAAACGGAAAATTAATAAAATTCAAAACAAACGTGATTCTGTAAAAAATAGTACCAAGACCGATTATGATCTCTACTTTTTTTTGTGTGTGAGTGTGTGTGTGTGTGTGTGTGTGTGTGTGTGTGTGTGTGTGTGTGTGTGTGTGTGTGTGTGTGTTTAGGCCTATATTTCGAAAATGTGAGTTTTGAGTCATGCATATAGTTCTGAATCATTTCATATTTCCTATCAATTATATTATCTTTTCATGTTATTATGTGATAAGATTTTAAAATATATCAATTACGTTTTTTAAATTCACCTGGTAATATTGTTAATCTACTAACAACAGGCTATCTTTAATCCGTATTGTTTGTTATTATCTTCTAGTTCTCTAATAAATTTAGATTTTCTCTTATGATGTCATACTATCGTTTGAACCTTTATGATTTTTTAAAATAAAGTTATGTGATTTATGTATCAAGTTTTAAATTGGCATTAGGTTGCACCAATATATTATTTAGTTCTATCTCTTTCTAAAACTTTACATTTATACACTGTTTTCGAAGTTTACACCTTTGTGTCCTAAGATACATTCATTTGATTGTCTATAATTGCATTATGATGTTAATTAGGAATTTGACTAGTAATTTTATACTTTAACTTTTATATTCTCATTTATTTTAGAATTATTAAAGACCATTATTATATTATTCTGAGGTTAGATATAATAGTTTTAAAGTGCATTTATTTATATTTTTTCTAATCTACTAATTTTTCTATTCCTAAAGGAATTTTTTTCAATTATTAGATAAAACTCATTGCATATATTATTAAGTATTTAGTGCTTATTGTATGATGCATTAAACCGTATCGAATTTAGTCGTGTATCTTTATTCTTATTACTTCAATAATTTGTGTTATGATTATTTATTACGTTTTGCTAATAGAGTTGATATGCGTTTAGATCATGGGTTATGTATAAGCAAATGATTTATTTTTACTCTTTTGCATAAATTTTTATTAACGATTTCGAGTATTAAAATCAACAAGTTCGTGGACACTGTTAACAAAGTCCGTCCACTATGAACTACGCAAGACATTTTAGAATGCTACTGCTTTTCTCGAATGCAATATCATTTATAGTGGGTTGAAAGGTTCTAATATATTACGCTTCAAGAATTTTTAATTTTTTAATATTATTTTCATGTTGTGAATTTTTAATCGACTTTTCATCGACTCTATATATTTTAACTTATCTTCACTTAACGCCGTTTACTGTATATTTTAGTTTTCACTTTTAATTCTCATTTTCATTCCTTAGCATTATTATTTCAACACCTGAAGATGATTCGTGGGAGAAGCGAAAGCGCTTGTGACAGCAACAACTATGGAACTTTTATTAATATTTTTGATTTTGATATAAAAAAGATTATACAAAAAATCGAAAAATAAAAAAAGAAAGTGCATCCGTTGCATTCAATATTTATTTGCTTGAATATGTAACACTGGCTGACACTTGTCTTTATTAGAGGCAGTTGGAATGATAAAAGTAATACCAATGTTAACCTTAAAAAGAAAGAACTTTATTTAATTTTTTTTTTTGCATGTTGGAGAGAATACACCTCTTGTTAATAAGTTTGGCCGGCAACGTGCGTCTTGTTAGTTTGGTGGCTAAACGTGTACTGGCTGCTTGCCTGTCATGCTGGCTGGGGCTTGGTTAAGGAGAAAAAGAGAGAGAGAGAAAGAAACAGTGTAGGAGTAGGAGAGAGAGGTGAGGAAAAGTCTTTTAACATGCAGGTTGGAATCTGACCCGGTCATGACCTACTTTTCGACCTGACCCCTGCTAGTTGCTAAGCAACAAAGAAATAAAGAGAAAGTCTAAGAAACTATTATTTTTGGGGAATGGTATTATTTTCGTCCTACTTCTTGGCTTTTAGGGGTGACTCAGTTCAGTCCTACACACACACATATATATATATATATATATATATATATATATATATATATATATATATATATATATATAAATCCCCAAAACAGTGTTCCATGGTAAACAACTGATGATCCCTTGAAAAATAAATTATTGGTATTATAGTAAATTCGAGAGCGAGTCGATGCAGTGATTGCAGGTGATTAAATGACTTACTGACTAGATGGTTTTCTAACGAATGATAAAAAATATTTTTTTGTGTAGTTTTAAAGGTTAAAAACTTCAAAGACTATATATATATATATATATATATATATATATATATATATATATGATACAAAAGTGGGTGTTGATGGAGACCCTGTGTCTAGGTCTAGTATGTCTATTTCTAAATTACAAGTTAATAAATGATTTCTTTTTTCTTTCTGGTGACATTGAAATGGAAATAAATTTGTATTAAAATCACTAAAATATTAATGCTTATCAAACTATAAAGATTTTGTTTCGTGTTTTTTATGGAAATCGCTCTCGACAAAGCATGTAACCACTTGATGTAAGAAGATAAAAATATTACTTCAAGACCAAAAACTAATCAACTATAAGTCTTAGATAGATGCCGATTCAGAAAACAGCAATTCTTTCCCTTTTGTCAGAAATATCACTCACAGAATATGAGGACTAAAGTACAAAAATAAAAAAGTGAGAGTTAGAAAACTATTGAAATGAAACCAAATATCCCTTTCGTATTCGTATCATTTACAATTGTAACGCCACAGGCACAAACGAATAAAGGAAATAACTAACTAAAATCCGGGTGGTGTTCTTTCTTGTTTTAACACATGCCTCTTAATGGTTGCTACTATAGGGCCACGTGTCCATCTCTCCTGGATGCGTTTCTCTTTCTTTTGACCACACTCTGGCTACAGCCAGCCCATTCTTGTCTTCACTTTACACGTCCGTCTCCTTTGGCGTCGATTGTTTTAAAACATTTATTACAGTTACGAAAGTCTCGACGCCAGCTACAAATGCTATTTCTCGTTGTCACATGTCCCTCCAACCATCAGCTGCTGCTGATATTTTCATACGTGCTCATATGCGATCTGTTACACAACGAATTTATGAATGAAAGCTAAGTTATGAATGAACATTAATGGTGATATTAAGTTATGAATGAACATTAATATTACTATTAAGTTATGAATGAACATTAATATTACTATTAAGTTATGAATGAACATTAATATTAATATTAAGTTATGAATGAACATTAATATTGATATTAATTTATGAATGAACATTAATATTAATATAAAGTTATGAATGAATATTAATATTAATATTAATTTATGAATGAACATTAATATTACTATTAAGTTATGAATGAACATTAATATTGATATTAATTTATGAATGAACATTAATATTAATATAAAGTTATGAATGAATATTAATATTAATATTAAGTTATGAATGAATATTAATATTGATATTAAGTTATGAATGAACATTAATATTAATATAAAGTTATGAATGAACATTAATATTAATATAAAGTTATGAATGAATATTAATATTAATATTAAGTTATGAATGAACATTAATATTGATATTAAGTTATGAATGAACATTAATATTACTATTAAGTTATGAATGAACATTAATATTGATATTAATTTATAAATGAACATTAATATTAATATTAAGTTATGAATGAATATTAATATTGATATTAAGTTATGAATGAACATTAATATTGATATTAATTTATGAATGAACATTAATATTAATATTAATTTATGAATGAACATTAATATTGATATTAATTTATGAATGAACATTAATATTAATATTAATTTATGAATGAACATTAATATTAATATTAAGTTATGAATGAATATTAATATTGATATTAAGTTATGAATGAATATTAATATTGATATTAAGTTATGAATGAACATTAATATTAATATTAATTTATGAATGAACATTAATATTGATATTAATTTATGAATGAACATTAATATTAATATTAATTTATGAATGAACATTAATATTAATATTAAGTTATGAATGAACATTAATATTGATATTAAGTTATGAATGAACATTAATATTGATATTAATTTATGAATGAACATTAATATTAATATTAAGTTATGAATGAACATTAATATTGATATTAATTTATGAATGAATATTAATATTGATATTAAGTTATGAATGAACATTAATATTGATATTAAGTTATGAATGAACATTAATATTAATATTAATTTATGAATGAACATTAATATTAATATTAATTTATGAATGAACATTAATATTGATATTAAGTTATGAATGAACATTAATATTGATATTAAGTTATGAATGAATATTAATATTAATATTAATTTATGAATGAACATTAATATTGATATTAATTTATGAATGAACATTAATATTGATATTAAGTTATGAATGAATATTAATATTAATATTAATTTATGAATGAACATTAATATTGATATTAAGTTATGAATGAACATTAATATTGATATTAAGTTATGAATGAATATTAATATTAATATTAATTTATGAATGAACATTAATATTGATATTAAGTTATGAATGAACATTGATATTGATATTAAGTTATGAATGAACATTAATATTGATATTAATTTATGAATGAACATTAATATTAATATAAAGTTATGAATGAATATTAATATTGATATTAATTTATGAATGAACATTGATATTGATATTAAGTTATGAATGAACATTAATATTAATATTAATTTATGAATGAACATTAATATTGATATTAAGTTATGAATGAACATTAATATTGATATTAAGTTATGAATGAATATTAATATTAATATTAATTTATGAATGAACATTAATATTGATATTAAGTTATGAATGAACATTGATATTGATATTAAGTTATGAATGAACATTAATATTGATATTAATTTATGAATGAACATTAATATTAATATAAAGTTATGAATGAATATTAATATTGATATTAAGTTATGAATGAACATTAATATTGATATTAAGTTATGAATGAACATTAATATTAATATAAAGTTATGAATGAACATTAATATTGATATTAATTTATGAATGAACATTAATATTAATATTAATTTATGAATGAACATTAATATTGATATTAAGTTATGAATGAACATTAATATTAATATTAATTTATGAATGAACATTAATATTGATATTAAGTTATGAATGAACATTAATATTGATATTAAGTTATGAATGAACATTAATATTGATATTAAGTTATGAATGAATATTAATATTAATATTAATTTATGAATGAACATTAATATTGATATTAAGTTATGAATGAACATTAATATTGATATTAAGTTATGAATGAATATTAATATTAATATTAATTTATGAATGAACATTAATATTAATATTAAGTTATGAATGAACATTGATATTGATATTAAGTTATGAATGAACATTAATATTGATATTAATTTATGAATGAACATTAATATTAATATAAAGTTATGAATGAACATTAATATTGATATTAAGTTATGAATGAACATTAATATTAATATTAATTTATGAATGAACATTAATATTGATATTAAGTTATGAATGAACATTAATATTGATATTAAGTTATGAATGAACATTAATATTGATATTAAGCTATGAATGAATATTAATATTGATATTAAGTTATGAATGAATATTAATATTAATATTAATTTATGAATGAACATTAATATTGATATTAAGTTATGAATGAACATTAATATTAATATTAATTTATGAATGAACATTAATATTGATATTAATTTATGAATGAACATTAATATTAATATTAATTTATGAATGAACATTAATATTGATATTAAGTTATGAATGAATATTAATATTGATATTAAGTTATGAATGAACATTAATATTAATATTAATTTATGAATGAACATTAATATTGATATTAAGTTATGAATGAACATTAATATTGATATTAAGTTATGAATGAATATTAATATTGATATTAAGTTATGAATGAATATTAATATTAATATTAATTTATGAATGAACATTAATATTGATATTAAGTTATGAATGAACATTAATATTGATATTAATTTATGAATGAACATTAATATTGATATTAAGTTATGAATGAACATTAATATTGATATTAAGTTATGAATGAATATTAATATTGATATTAAGTTATGAATGAACATTAATATTGATATTAATTTATGAATGAACATTAATATTAATATTAATTTATGAATGAACATTAATATTGATATTAAGTTATGAATGAACATTAATATTGATATTAAGTTATGAATGAACATTAATATTGATATTAAGTTATGAATGAATATTAATATTAATATTAATTTATGAATGAACATTAATATTGATATTAATTTATGAATGAACATTAATATTGATATTAAGTTATGAATGAACATTAATATTGACCTCCTTTCAAAATATTCATTTCAGGCAAATAGAAATAGGATTCCATTTTGAATTCTTGGATTTCTTTCAAGTGTTGCATCACAGTGGAATTGGCCCAACTTGGCAAGGACATATTGTGGACGGTCTGGTAAAAAGAAGAAGATGTGTATTCAGTTAGAACATTTAAGAGAAATGAAATTGAAATTTAAAAAAATTAGAAACGAATCTAAAGAAATAACAAAAGCGAATCACAAACACTGATTGAAGAGTTACGTTTTCTTTTGGGGTGACTTTTTTGTAGGGGTCGCTTTTTTGTTGGGGTCACTTTTTTGCTGGGGTCGCTTTTTTGCTGGGGTCGCTTTTTTGTTGGGGTCGCTTTTTTGTTGGGGTCGCTTTTTTTGTTGGGGTCACTTTTTTGTTGGGATCTTTTGTTTGTTGGGGTCGCTTTTTCTGTTGAGGTCACTTTTTTGCTGGCGTCGCTTTTTTGTTGGCGTCGCTTTTTCTGTTGGGGTCACTTTATCAGTTGAGGTGCCTTTATCAGTTGGAATCGCTTTATCTGTTGGGGTCACTTTTCTGTTGGGGTCACTTTTTCTGTTGAGGTCGCTTTATCAGTTGGGGTCGCTTTATCTGTTGTAGTAACTTTATCTGTTGGAGTCACTTTTCTGTTGGGGTCACTTTTCTGTTGGGGTCACTTTTCTGTTGAGGTCGCTTTATCAGTTGGGGTCGCTTTATCTTTTGTAGTAACTTTATCTGTTGGGGTCACTTTTCTGTTGGGGTCACCTTTTCTGTTGAGGTCGCTTTATCAGTTGGGGTCGCTTTATCTTTTGTAGTAACTTTATCTGTTGGGGTCACTTTTCTGTTGAGGTCGCTTTATCAGTTGGGGTCGCTTTATCTTTTGTAGTAACTTTATCTGTTGGGGTCACTTTTCTGTTGGGGTCACCTTTTCTGTTGAGGTCGCTTTATCAGTTGGGGTCGCTTTATCTGTTGTAGTAACTTTATCTGTTCGGGTCACTTTTCTGTTGGGGTCACTTTTCTGTTGGGGTCACTTTTTCTATTGGGATCGTTTTTTCTGTTGGGGTCACTTTTTCTTAATGCATGGAGTTCCAGATTATGATGACGGTAAATCGTCAGATGATGATAACGATAAATCCTTGATTGCCAGATGTGACTCAGAGCTCAGAATCTCTTTTTATATATTGTAGACTGACTGTCAAAATGGTAACATGCTTGGAAAATCCTGGACCTTTCTTACTTTCCGCTTTAGTCAGCAGCTCCTATTTTTGTCACTTGTCCGCCTTCATATCTTGATAAATCCGCATTTTTCATATTTCCACACAATAGGAATTTGTCACATGGTGAATATTCCGGTGTATTATTTGTGAGCAGAAATAAATCCTGTTATATTGTTACATGTTCGTTTTTTATATCTTTTATTTAACTGTAAAAACAAGCAAGAGATTGGTAAAATAGAATGTGCTTTGATGAACCTTTGCATTTGTGCTCCTTCGACATACATATCCCCAACAAACCCACTTAGCAACAAAATCACACCTCTTCACTGTTGAGGTCCTTAAATGCCAGAAAGCTTTAAACTCTAATAGTTTTTTCCCTCAAACAGCTAGATTTTGGGATTCTTTTCCTGCTACCTGCTTCCTTGACTGTACTGATATACAGAAGTTTAAATGTAATGTAAACCAACATCTTGTTAATCTTTTCTAAGCGTGGTCCCAAATAGTAGCCCCTTATGTCCAAGTGGCGATATGCCTTGTTAGGGGGGAACATAAGTAAAAAAAAATATTAACCCTAATTTATAAAAAAACTCATAATCTTTCTCAATTAATAATTATTCTACTTATATCAGGGCTTTCTTAAAAAAATTTAATAAGTCCCGCACTGTTAGCCAAGCTCCAACCTCTGTCTCATCACCACAATGTCGCATCCCTGTTCCTGTTTTACAAGTATTTTAATCAGATATGTTCTGATGAACTCATAGCACTTGTGCTCCCTTAACGTACATAGCCCCGACTAACTCAACAAGCAGCATAATCCCACTCCTTCACTGTTGAGGTCCTTAGGTACTAGAAATCGTTCTACTCTAATGTTTGAACTGCTAGATTTTGGAATTCCCTCCTGGTTCCCTGCTTCCTTGATTGTACTAAACTGCAGAAGTTAAAATGTAATGTGAATAGACATCTTGTTGCTCAACTCCCTATATAGTGTTCCTGTAGATATGGTCCCAAATAGTAGCCCGCACGTTTCGAGTGGCATTATGAATTGTTTGTGGTAAAAGAAAGAGTAAAAAACAAATGTTAGGGTAAAGGGTTCGATACTGGTCAACTGGTTTGTGGCAGGGAGCAATAATTACATTTGTACAGACGACAAAGTAACCTTCCTTCCCTTTTTTTTTTTTTTTCGGGAGGGGGGAGTATCAGAATTGTGTCCCTTTGGAAAAACAGATAAATCCTGTAATTTCGTAATTCAGTTACGGTGAAGTTAAAAATGATACTGATTTTATTATATTATGGCCAGGCAACGTTGGATAATCCCGGGTATATTTTGAATAATGGAAATATGTGTTTTATGCAATATTCTCGCAATCTATACTCCTCTAAATTTGTTTGGGTTTTTTGGGTATATTGATATTCATATTAAAAAGCATTTTTTCTAGTGGTATTTATTTTCTTCCCCACAAAAGCAAAACGTGACACAAGGTCGTTTTAAATGAGGGGGAAACCAGCTCCCCAAAAGAAGAGCAAAAGGGGGCACTCTGACAGCAGCCAAAAATAATAATTATCTCAGTATAGAGGGCCTCCTCGCATTGACCAAGGACAAACAAACTCAAGTGTAACATCAGAACAGATACTAAACCTTGATCCCTGCCTGAAGGCCAAGGACCCTTTTTCTATTGGTATTTATTTGCTACCCCACGAAAACAAAATGTGACACAAGGTCGTTTTTAATGCGGGGGGGGGGGGTAAACCAGCCCCCCTCCACACACACAACAGGCAAAAGGGCACTGGTAGAGATCAAAAATAATAATTGTCTCAGTATAGAGGATTTCCCCTCCATTGACGGAGAAAATTAGACCCACACCAACCAACGCATAGCTGATTATAGCCGATGCCATATCGACCCCGTGATATAAGGGGGATATGCTTATCATTTGATTGGTTTTATTTCCCCAGGGAGATAATGTCGTGCCAGGAATAACCAAGAAACTCTCTCTGGGAAACAAACGGCAGTTCTACATATGCGGCGTGGTCGTCGTTTTTATCATCACTTTCCATGCGAGGCCGTTGATCGCTTAGTTGTTGTGATCTTCTATGAACTCAAGATGAATAAGTATGGAAAGACAATAGAGATTTGTTAGTGATTTCAAAGATTTACTATAAAAATACTAATTGATCAATTTACGTGATTTTTGGAATATGACATTTTCATTCTGTGACGGGTACGTATATCCTAAAAATTTCTCTGTATTTTTGATTTTTAATTAAGTTGAATTTTAAATAAGAACCCCCAAAATGTAATGATTATACTACAGGTAGAAATTTTTTTAATGGTCGAATTTAATTTTGAACTTTGCGGTCATGCGGTGGAATTATGGTTGAGAAAGGATAACCAATTTGTGTGACAAAATAATGAGGATGTGAAGAAAAAAAATTGAATGGCTTTTGAGGTTGTTGAGAAGTTTTGTTACCTTTATTTATTCATTCTTTTTATTGTTGCTCTCTATGTGTGTAGCTGTGGTTGTGATCTTGTGTGAACTCAGGAGAAACGCAAAATACTTGCCAGTTCCAAAGGTTTTATTTGGGAGAGAAATTCATTCACAAGGGAGAGAGACCAAAAAAGGGCTAAAATTAATTCCATCTTACTTAATTATCTTTCTTTTTTTACTCAGAATTCACCACTTATCAAGGCCTGAAGGCCACTTGAGGATAAGGGGTAATGAATGTAAGGTGGTAGTTTAGTAATCATTAATGGTGTAAATTGGTAGAATTTGATTATTTATGGGGACGGCTACACAAAAAAATGTTTACATTGGATTTGAAGGCAACTATGTTGTATTCAACTGAGAAGCAGGTCAGCGGAACAGTGTTCCATAGGCGGGCAGTTCTAGAAAAGAAGCTTTGTTAATTGAAGCTGTGTTTACATTTAGGCACAGATAGAGAATGAGGGAAATCGTATGTAGTGGTTGCAGCTACTCAAGTGTTTTTGTGAAAGTTTGGCAAGGAGGAACCATAGATTTGAGTTCAGTCGAGGACTTGCCATGAAAATAACGATAGAGTGGAGAGGCTTACAATGTCTCTTCTGTGGGAAAGAGATTGCAGGGAAGAGAAAAGGGCATTACTTACTAGGTTTTGAAGCAAGTTTTGAACTCGATTAAGGCTAAATAGGGTGCACTGAGCAGCTCCTGCCCAGATGTAGCAACAGTACTCCATCTTAGCCTTAAAAATATTTGACGAACAGACAGTCTCAGGGAAATATACACTTAAATTCCTACATTGCCAGGCACATCTAGTCAATTGGCTTCCATGACATGAACTGTCTTGAAACTTTGTCCTATCCTGAACACGTGATATCATTTCTATTGAATAATTTGACACCTGTTTCTAGCATATTTTGCCAGGGGAGATAATCCTTGACTCCTATCGCATACTAGGTGCACTGGGTCTATTTCCGTTTGCCATCAGATTATCCTAACATATAATTTATGTGACCGTCACTGAAATTCATGCTTGTTAACATAATCTTTAATTACTAGCGCAGATTCCTTTTTTGTTTCTCTAAGATCATATCTTTTAATTAGTTTTATGAAACCTATTTTCCTTCTACGGAAACATGTTGGCTTTTAAAAGTTTTATCATGGAGATAACTTCGTTCACAATGAGGAGAGACCAAAAAGAAAGGCTAAAATTAATTCCTTTTTACTTAATTTTCTTACTTAACCTTAAAAATGGCCGACAAACAAAAAATTCGCTTAGGTTTTATATTTGTTGGCGCGTCTGGCCATTTCCTTACCACAAATTGCTCCAAAACTATGTCCTGTCTCAAATACATGATGTCATTTCTTGAGACCCACTTCTAGCACATTTTGTCTAGGGAGCTGACCTCTGAACCCTCATATCAATCACGCTATGTGCACTGAGTCCATCCTGTTCGCCTCCAAACCGTCTCAACATGTACTTAATGTAACCCTTGCCGCAATTTATACTGTTCGATTATGGGCAAGCAATGCTGGGTACTCGAGTCCCATTGCTGATTGAATTCAGGAATGGCAACCACAAACAAAAGAACAACCTGGATGTGTTACGTATTGATCTGGTGATGGCCTCAATGGCAAAAAAACAACAAAAATTCCGATTTATGGAATGTCAATAAAAACGGATCGTTTTGAGTTAACAGCCAGAACAACAGAGCCGCCATCTATCCGTTCACTTATCCTCCCCCCCCTCTCTCTCTCTCTCTCTCTCTCTCTCTCTCTCTCTCTCTCTCGCTGGTGCCACTTGTCATAAGCTGAAGACTTGTTTACATAATAAAGACAAGTTTCATATCAGCTTTGTAGCATTATTAGAAATATACACTCGTACATATTTGGAAAGTGCAATTGAGAAATCATACATACGTTTTCTATACTCGATCGTAATATAACAATACTAGTTAATATAATCTCTACTTACCAACATAGTGTTCCAACATATAATGCTTGCTTTTGTGTTACAATTATACGTATTCAACAATTTTCGGACATGCTATAATTTGTAACGTTGTGCACCTTTTTCAACAGTGCTGTTACATTTTAATAGACCCATCATGTTGTAGACTCCGTCGCAAGGAAACAGAAAGGAAGCAACACACTTTTTCTTTTTTTTTTTTTTTGTTCAAGTGTGTCCCTTTGTCCCTGCTGTGACGTCACAACATGTAGCCAGCTTGGTCATTTGCATATGTTAGCATCTGTTGCTGCAAGCGTTAGCAGCTCTGTTACAAGTTATTTGTTTACTTTCTCTTATACTATTAAAATATCATTATCGAAAATATAGAAGTGAAGCACCTCATAATTGTTCTATCTAATTTACATACGCGTGTATGGTGTGTGAAAAGCACTATATGAATTATTAAGAAAATAATACCTTATTTGTATTGAAATTATTAAGGAGTCACTAACTGGGTGTCCTGTGATTGGATGAAAAACAACCAATCACAGGCTTCCTTTTTAGATCCTCACCAACACCTACAAGAGCGGTTTTTACACATTTCCTTCATTTTTTGCTTGTTGAGTCCTCAAAGACAACACGTTCCCGTATCCTCTGTCCGTCATTTTAACACCAGACACGTGTGAGGTTTTTGACAATAACTGCAGCACAAAACAACTTAAGGTTTCCTTTTGTTTCCTCAACCCAGTCAAAGCGACACAAGAAACATACACCGTTAACAGGACGAATCTTAACAGATAAGTACCGCAAAACACGATTCTTTCTCTTTCCTATAAATAGAAGTTTTTATAACATTTTTCATTTGTGTTTGTGTTCCTTTATTCCTGCCGACGTCACGATAATTTTTTTTACCATATATAGCTGGGAATTTTCCAACATTTGTAAAGTTTAACAACAAAATTATTGCTTAATGTTTGACAAATGAAAACGAAAGTTTAACAGTTCCTTTAACGGATCTGCCCAAATTACGAAAAATTTTTTTGATATAATTGCCAACAAACATCCTGTAAGCAATCATTCTAAGAAAAAAGAAAATATAGATTATACTTTTTAGGCGATTAAGTTTGGACACCCTGAAAAAATTACCGAAAAGGAGAAAAAAAAAAAGGACGATTTTTAGAATTTAAAGTGGGGAATCAGTTTTCTATATGAATTTTATATAAAATCATACCCCATTTCTGGATTATTTCAACGTTTTAGAATAGTAGACTAAATTATTTTTGCTCTATTTTTTTACTATTCATAGTTTATCAAGAGAAAATATGAATAGATGAAAAATTTGTTGGAAAGGAGAAAGTTAAAAAAAACATTTTTAGGATTTAGAGAGGGAGATCAGTTTCGTATATGAATTTTATATAAAATTATATCCCTATTTCTAAACTATTCTGACGTTTTAGAACAGTAGACTAAATTATTTTTGCTATAGGTGCTAAGGTCACGGTGTTACTTATGTGGGGGTATTTTTTTTTTTTTTTGTACTGTTTATGATGAGAAAATATGAATAAATGCATATTTATTAAATTAAATCCCTCTTCAGCAGCTTTGGCAATGTCCTCAACGTATTTGTTCAATTTCATGTAATGTTAAGCCAAGGAGTTTGGACAATAAACTCTCGGCTATTGTCTTTTCTTGTGTGTCAACAAATGTTTCGGAGATTAATTTAAACTAGCGGGGCCTGCGGAAATTCGACAGCGGCATCTTTCATATGCAATATATTGCTGCTGGGCATTTTGTGGTCGTTCGATATTATTGTAGCCCTTTTGTTAAAACTGTGGAAATATTTATTTAAATTATCTGGCTAATGTCAGAATATCTTTGCTTATTACGGTTTATCTCCAATACCCTTATAGGAGTATATGACATTTTCATTGTATGGACGTCTGGCGCGAACGGAAACCCCATGATATCATTATACTATCTTTAGACAGAACAGATACTACCCTTGGATCTTAGCCAGAAGACTAAGAAGGTATATTTTAGTTTCACGTACGGCCCAAAAGTGACATCATTTAATTATTTTATTTTATTTTATTTTATTTTTATTTTTTTACATTACATCTTCAGTGATCGGGAGATCCTATTTATTAAAAAAGAGGATAGAAGTTGATAACATATTTCAAACATTAAATTAGCGTATCGATATATCGATATATCGATATACTAATTTAATGTTCGTAGTATGTTATCACTTATCCTCTTTTTTAATAAATCGGATTTGATCGAATAATTTATAATTTGGAAACCGTGACACACGTACGTATGTTAAAGGTATCACGATAATTATTTTTGTTTTATTTGGCTTGTTCAAACTACTGTTCTTTTCTCGAGTGTTATTTTCATAACGTTTCGGTCGATGTAACCTCCGACCTTCTTCAGGTGTTTCTTGACAAACTTCGGAATTTTTCTGTCAAACTCAGGAATCTGCACGAAATTTCAAATGGAACCCTTTATTTAATCCCTGGAAGTACCATGCTTTTGTTTCGCCAGCCATGACAGGGTAGAAGTCCTAAGTAATTCGCAATTGCATTTTGAGGATTGAACCTTCAACCTCCAGAAGAGTATAACTTTTACAACTGAATTTTACCAAGTACTTTATCCATGACGCCTCTTTGGATCTTTGCTTATCTTGTTGAAATGGAATCTCCAACCCTCACATTATTCACCTGATTTTCACACACACAAAAAAAATGTTGATAAAAAAACAATAAAAATTAGAACAAAAGAATAATCCAACTTCAAAGACATTTTTCTTTTCAATTGTTGATAAAAAAAAAAGTGAACAAGAAATGTGAGGTCAAGGTCATACAGGAAAAACTTTTTAACATTTTTACAGTTTCGTTGAGTACCAAACAGGATTTTTTTTTTTTTTTTTTGAATCGACAATGTTTTTGTAAACAAATACTTACATGTTATCTATATACCCGGAAAAATTGGATTTGGGTGGAATTTACAACGTGACTATCCCCCCACCCCAATGTTATCCATGAAATTTTTGATAAAAATTCACAATCCTGTCTACAATTCAACTATATTTGGTGCAAATGAACTTCAGCCAATGACTGATACCTTTCAGTCATGAATGTTCAACAGTTTTCGTTTTATCATCATTTAATTATGTGTTGGACACTTTGGCGATCGTCTCATCAGTAGGAGGTGTGATCTTAAAAGAGCTTAACCCACCAGAATTTTAAATCATAAAATTTAATTTTCTTAATTAAAAATAAAACTACTTGATCAATTTACGTAAATTTTGGAATATGACAATTTCATTTCGTGATGGATACGTACATCATAAAATTTTTTCAGCAATTCGGAAGCTTAACTCATTGTTCTAAGGAAGATAATTATATTTTATCAAGAATTTTATAATAAAATGTTTTTTCAACCATTTTATTCAATGTAACAAAGTTTTATAACAATAACAAAAACTGTGTTAATAATATTGTAATTTTTCTGAAACAAAACATTCGAATAATTGTAAAAAAAAGGTGAATTTTTTCAACTACGTTAGTAAAATAGAGTTACGTTCCTTAGAATAATGAGTTAAGCTTCCGAATTTCCAATTTTTCTGTATTTTGTATGTTTTTAAATTAGGTGGAATTCTAAATAAGTACCCACTTCACTGAAGCCCACCAAGAGAAAAATGCAAGTTGATTATTGAATGCAATAGAAACCAAGACGAATATGATTCACAAAAACTTACCTTACAAAACAAATTGTCGTAGACGGAAGTGATACCTTCGATTTCAGGTTGGATGCCAGCTTTTTTGCTGACAAATTCAAACCAATTCTGTTGAAGTTTTATGAAGAAGATAAAAAAAAACAGAATTTAAAGAATGATGAAGAATCCCTAGGTTAAACTTTCATCTTATATAATAATACATTTCATGTTCATACGTACGTTATTACCTTTCACACATTTTTTAATGAGATCATTCGATTAACAAATATATGATTGGTTATCAATTTGATTCAACAATTGATTTACCATAGAAACATCAATTGTTTCTATGGTAAAAATAAAATCCGACTTTACTCATTTCAAAATAAATTGTTCCCAGATCAAATTATATCATCCCATCAACTAAAAGAGTACGATTAAAAAAAAATTATACCTGTCAAAAAATGACATTTGTTTTATTGATTTAAAAAATATTTAGCTGAGAATTATTTTCCTATAAAAAGACGGAGAGTATTTGTTTTTTATAAAGAATTAAATTGCAATAATTTTAGATAACAAAAACAAAAAAACAACTTGTTTTTTAAGAATATTTAGTTGATGAAGACAATTATTTTTACAAATGAAGAAAAAGTTTATTTTCTTAATTGAAAGGTATTTCTTTTATTTTTAATGAATATCAATATTAACATTAGATCATACATAAATTCATGAATAAATCACTGTGGAATTTCCATGTAGTCCTGTTAGCTTGATAAAATATTTCAAAGATTTTCTTAAAATATTTCTATAGAACTGGAAAGAGGATTGGTTCAAGTCCATAAGACAGAAATACTGTTAAAAAAATGAATGTAAAAAAAATGCCCTAATGTAAAAGAACAAATGCCCTAATGTAAAAGAACAAATGCCCTAATGTAAAAGAACAAATGCCGTAATGTAAAAAAAACAAATGCCCTAATGTAAAAAAAACAAATGCCCTAATGTAAAAAAAAACAAATGCCCTAATGTGAAAAAAACAAATGCCCTAATGTAAAAAAAACAAATGCCCTAATGTAAAAAAAAACAAATGCCCTAATGTAAAAAAAACAAATGCCCTAATGTAAAAAAAAACAAATGCCCTAATGTGAAAAAACAAATCAATGCCCTAATGTAAAAAAAAATGCCCTAATGTAAAAAAACAAATGCCCTAATGTAAAAAAAACAAATGATCTAATGTAAGAAAAAGCAAAAACAAATAACCTAATGTAAAAATAATAAAAACAAATAACCTAATGTAAAAAAAACAAAGCAAATGCCCTAATGTAAAGAAAAAAGCTCTAATATAAAAAAAACAATTGCCCTAATGTAAAAAAAAAATGCCCTAACATAAAAAAACAAATGCCCTAATGTAAAAAAACAAATGCTCTAATGTAAAAAAAAAACAACTAAAAAAACAAACAAATGCCCTGATGTAAAAAAAAACAACAAAAAAAATGTCCTAATGTAAAAAAAAAAAATGACCTAAGGTAAAAAAAAGCATATGCCCTGATATAAAGAAAAATGCCCTAATGTAAAAAAAAAAGCTAATGCTCTAATGTTAAAAAAAGCAAAACAAATGCCCTAATGTAAAAATAAACAAATGTCCTAATGTTAAAAATAAAACAGCAAATGACCTAATGTAAAAAAAGGCAAAAACAAATGCCCCAATGTAAAAAGTAAACTAAACTCCAATGCCTATCCTATCGCTGCAATGTTGCATCTCTGTGCCTGTCTTACAAATATTTTAATGGAATGTGCTCTGATGAAGTCATTGCATTTGTGCCTCCTCACTCCTCAGCATAAATATCCCTGACAAATCCGCTTAGCAACAAAATCTCACCCCTTCACTGTTGATGTCCCTAAATGCCAGAAAGTTTTCTACTCTAATAGTTTCTTCCCTCGAACAGCTAGACTTTGGAATTCCGTTCCTGCTCCCCTGACTGTACTGATATACAGAAGTTTAAATGTAACGTAAATCAACATCTTTTTAATCTTTCTTAAGCACCGTCTCAAATAGTAGCCCCTTACAATATACCTTGTTAGGGGTAAACGTGAGTAAAAGAAAACAACTTTCCAATGAACACCATGGTTCTTCTACAAAACAGAAAGATTACTTTTTTTAATAAATTTAATAACTTTTGTAAACATATAATTCTTTATCATACTTCTAATAAACCAACTTTGAAAACCTCATTTTTGCCCCAGATTTCAGTAGTCCATTGTCTGTTGACTGACATCATAAACAATTCTCTCTTTTTTATGATGTTTGATAACTTTCTTTACGTCTCCCATCTTATCGTGTTAGATACTTATGTACCAAGTACTCTATCTATTGCGCCACAGGTTCTTCCAGTTATGGTTACATCGACCAAAACGTTGTGCAAATAATACTCGAGATGAGAATAATAGTTCAAATAATCCTCATCTCAAAAATTAAGAACCGTAACATAATAACAGGCGAGAAAAACATAACAAACAAATAAATTTTGCAAACACATAATTGTTTATTATATTTGTCATAAACTATTCGACCTACTTTGAAAACCTCATTTGTTTCCCAGATTTCAATTGTCCATTGTCTATTGACTGACATCATAAACAAACTACTAAGAGGAAACTGCATTTCCAAATTTCCTCACCCACTACATTTCAATAATTCTATCTTTTTCTTCCATCTCATTGTGTCGCATACTTACATGGTTTTTCTTCAAAAAATCCTTGTAATATTTAGACTCTCTAAACTGCATGTAAAGCTTCATATATTTCGGGCAGTTGGACATCATGTATAACAGCTGAAAGAGAACAGATTTGAAAATAGATTAGACACATAGGACACTTTAAAACAGAGTGAAAGAGAGAATCCTGAATACAAAAATCTTTGTAATATTTAAACTCCCTAAACTGCATGTAAAGCTCCATATATATATATATATATATATATATATATATATATATATATATATATATATATATATATATATATATATATATATATAAAAATTTGATTCTTTCATCTAACATGTTTTGAATAGATCTGTTACATACACCATTTGACAAAGGGGCTTCCCCGAAATATATCATGGATATTGTCACACACAATAGACCTCTTCAAGTAAGACATATCGATACATAATACAATTGAATATATATACATATTGATTTGCAAATTGTCACTTGTTTTCGTCTTTCTTCCTCAACATTGGCTACATTCCATTCCTCGCATCTCATTAGAATCCTATATCTTTACAAGCCACATCTGCATCGAACATTAGTTTTTAACTTTCAAATAAGGTAAAAAAAAAAAAGTCTCAAATCTAATAGATCCCACACTATCAGCCAAGCCCCAACCTCTGTCCCCTTGTCGCAATCTTGTATCCTTATGCCTGTTTTACAAGTACTTTACTCCCAACGAATCCAACTAGCACCAAGATTCCACTCTTTCACTGTTTAGATCTCTAGATACCCCAAAACCTTCTACGCAGCATCTACCACTAGTCTTTTACTTTTAGATAAAAATCGGCCAACGTTTTTCCCATCATGACAATATTACATCCCTGTGTTTATTATGCAAGTATTTTAATGGAATGTGATCTAATGAACTCATAGAACTTGTGTCCTCTTTGATGTATACTAGCAAAATCCCACCCCTTTACTGTTGAAGTCTATAGATGTCAGAAAGCCTTCTATTCTAATAGTTTCTTCCCTAAGACTGCTAGATTTTGGAATTCCCTTTCGGGTTCCTGTTTCCCTGACTGTACTGACATGCAGAGGTTCAAGTGAAAGTAAACAGACATCTTGCTGGTTAACTTACTACATAGTATCCCTGCAAATTATGTGCCAGATAGTAGCCCCCTACATCCAAGTGGCACTCTACCTTGTTTGTGATGAAAAAAAAAAGAGTTTTTTAAAAAAAAAGAGATGAAATAAAGATTTAATACAATTTCGCATTTAACTTGAATTTCTTCTAAATTGTCTACAGGTTATGGATCCTCTCATGTCGTTTTTTTGTGTCCATAAGGTAACACAAATTTGCAATCAACTCAGTGAAGTTTTATTACATATTAATATTCGCGGACATAAACAAAACGACAAACAATTTCTGTAGCTGCCATTAAAGGTTTACATAAGAGTCATTTAGCTTTTTTTCACTTTTATATTTTGTTTTTTTTTTTCATTATTTTTGCATTGTGCTACTACTACTACTACTACTACTACTAATAATAATAATAATAATACTAGTATTACTACTACAACAACTACTGCTAATCATCATCATCATCATCATCATTATCACTACTACTACTACTTACAATCACTATTATTACTGTTACTAACACTTAACATTACTACTACTACTACTACTAGTAGTAATCATCATCATCATCATCATCACTACTACTAATACTACTACTTAAAATCACTATTATTACTGTTACTAACATTTAACATCACTATTACTACTATGTACTATTACCACTACTACTACTACTTTCCGCCACTACTACTTCTACTACTATTACTAACCAGCGCTACTACTAATACTTATCATCACTACTATTACTACTGCTATTACTATTACTGCTACTAGAACCTAATATTTTCCAGTATGTCAGTTAATCTTTACTTAATGCTTTGACAAATTTCAAAATCGATTTCACAATCTAGTGGGAGATGCCCATTTCTCACAAAAGAAACGCAATTCCCCCGCTAACCAACAATCACGAGGTTGTTTGCTCATCAACCGACAAGGCTAATATGCTTGCCAGCTGGTTTGCCTCGAACTCCACACTGGACCCTTCCAACCACCCCCTACCTGACTTTCCTTTGCGGACAGACGCCACGCTAGACGATCTAAAAATCACCCCTGCTCAGGTACATGCTATCATACAAAATCTTGACACTTCAAAAGCATGTGGATCTAATCTCATCCCAGCTGTGCTATTAAAAAAGTGTTCAGCCGAAGTAGTTCCAGTTCTCTCCAAACTCTACAGCAAATGCCTTAATGAATCTTGCTTTCCGGGCTGTTGGAAAACTGCTTCTGTGGTACCAATATTCAAGAATTCTGGTGAAAGAACTGACCCATCAAATTATCGCCCCATTAGCCTCCTCCCACTTTTCGCCAAAATATTTGAGACCATAATTAACCATGCTCTAGTCCGGCACCTTACAGATGCTAAACTTTTGACTGACAAATAATATGAATTTAGACAAGCCCGTACTACAGCAGACATCCTCACTGTAATCTCTGAACGTATATAACGTTCACTGGACAAAGCGGGGGAGGGCAGAGCGGTAGCTCTAGATATATCTAAGGCTTTTGACAGGGTATATCATGAGGGTCTCCTCAGGAAAATTAGATCATACATTATCACTGGTAGAATACTTAATATAATTAAATCCTTCTTAGATAAGAGAAAAATCCAGGTTGTCCTCGACGGTCGAACATCTAAACAGAGTGATATAAATGCGGGAGTGCCTCAGGGGTCTATTCTTGGACCTCTATTGTTCCTAATATTTATTAATGACCTCCCCGACAAAACTGCCTCTGAGATGGGTATATATGCTGATGACACTACACTCTATAACAGGCATGACAGGAAAACAAATGAACACATAACTAAAGAAATGGCAAAAATACTAGAGGATGACCTCCAATCTGTAGTGGAATGGGGACATAAATGGATGGTCACATTCAATGCTGCCAAAACCAAACTGGTTTCCTTCAATAATTACAAGAAACCTTCTCTGCCACCAATAGCAATGGCCAGTGACTCCCTGTCTGAGAGTACATCTTTCAAACTGCTTGGCCTAACGTTCACAGGAAACATGAGCTGGAACAATTATATTGAAAACATTGCCAGGGCCGCTGCGAAAAAGGTAGGCTCTCTCTACCGTGCTAGAAAACTATTGACACCTGAAAGTATCCTATACCCCTATAAGGCCACTATTCGCCCATGTATGGAGTATTGTTGTCACATTTGGGCTGGTGCATCTGCTACTAGTCTCTCGCTCCTAGACAAGGTTCAAAAAAGGGTCACCAATCTGATAGGCCCTGAACTGGCATCTAAGCTTCAGCCTCTGTCTCATCGACGAAACATTGCATCCCTCTGCTTGTTCTACAAGTATTTTAATGGTGAATGCTCTGACGAACTGCAAGCACTTGTGCCCCCACGACGTAGACACCCTCGACAAACCCGACAGGCAGCTAAATCCCACCCCCACAGTGTAGAGATCCCTAGAGGTAAAAGATCTTTCTACTCCAGTAGTTTCTTTCCCAGAACCGCTAGACTATGGAATACCATGCCAGGTCCCTGCTTCCTTAGCTGTACTGACATGCAGAAGTTCAAGTGTAATGTGAACCGACATCTTGCTTCCCAAATCCCTACATAGTGCCCCAGTAGTTGCTGCCCCTGATAGTAGCCCCCTACACCAAAATGGCAATGTGCCTTGTTTGGGGTGAAATTGTAATAAAAAAAACAATAAAAAAAAAACTAGTCTTTCTCTAGTCTATCATTATTTCTAACGAAGGTGCTCAACTGACCTACAATCTCTGGTTCCTCCTTGTTAGACATTCACTGCAAGAACTCGTCACTAACACAACTGAAAAATCTTTCCTTTTTTCATCTATGGGTCTAGCATCAAACAAAATACCCATGGACAAAGTTTCTTTCCAAGAATGTTCCCACTTGTAGAAAACATTACCACAAGATTGCTTCCACGCTGACTACAATATGATTGTCTTCAAATCCAATGTGAATAATTACTTGTGATCAAATTTCCACATAAGTCATCAAATTTTGTTCATCCATTACCCAGTTTCAATCGTCTCATAATATTCTTCATCATTCAACTGACAATCTATCCATTTCTTGACTAAATCTAATGAAGATGTCAGTAGTGAAGTGGCTAATGACACAAATTGGTTACCGTGGTTGCCAAGTTCGAATCCAGTCGATTCTATAACACCACTTGGACTTTTTTTACAAAGAAGTCATCACTGTGTTTACGGATATATTTCATAGGATTAGCGAATCTTTCGATGGAGGCTTCCTTTCTAGGGCAATAGCTCTTGACATATCAAAGGCCTTTGATAAGGTATGGCATAATGGTCTACTTCACAAGATCTCCAGCTATGGTATAACTGGAAATGTCTTCTCAATTATTAAATCATTTCTCTCTGATAGGTTCATAAGAGTAGTGGTTGATGGGCAGAAATCAGAACCTCTCAGTATTAATGCTGGAGTCTCTCAGGGATCAAGCCTGAGTCCAACTCTCTTTCTGATCTACATCAATGATCTTCGAAATCACATCCTTAGATCATTTGTAGACATTTATGCTGACGACACTACTATCTATGGCAGCACATCAAAGGCCGTAAACGACCAAGTTCTCTTTGATTCTCTTTTCTCTGATCCTGAACACGTGATATAATGGGGAAAGAAGTGGCTGGTTAATTTTAATGCCTCTAAAACCAAGCTTCTATCTTTACATTATCAACATTCTGATCCTCATCTGGCATCAACTGAAATGAATGGCTCTCATCTTAGAAAGATTCCATGTTATGACAAGCTTCTGGGTTTGACCTTTATTCCTGATCTGAAATGGAACATGTACAAATCCATTGCCAAGGTAATTGGAAAAATGGTGCAATCTTTTTATCGATCCAGTAGATATCTCACTGCTGATACAATTCTCTATCTATATAAGAGCCAGATACGTCCAACGATGGAGTATTGTTGCCACATTTGGGCAGGAGCTGCTAGAAAGGACTTGTCCTGCCTTGACACATAGTTCAAAATAGACTTCGTAGCCTCGTAGGGGATGCCCTTTTTTCTTCCCTGCAATCTCTTTCTCACAGAAGAGACGTTGCGAGCCTATTTCTGCTTTATCGCTATTTTCATGGCAAATACTCGCCTGAGCTCCAATCTATAGTCCCCCCTTGCCAAACACTCGTCTAGCTGAAAACACTATTAATAATTTCGCCCATTCTTTATTTGTGCCTTAACCTAAACATGGATTCCATGAACAAAGCTTCCTTCTTAGAACTGCACACCTGCGGAACTGTCTTCTGTTTGCTTGCTTTTCAGCTGACTACAATATGGTCGTCTTCAAGTCTAATGTAAACAAGTTCTTGGTGAGCCGTTTCCTTAAGTAATCCAATTTACCAAATTTACATTATGATTACTATGATATTGTCCCTTTGACTACTGTATACTCTTTAACCCTTATCCTCGAGTGGTCTTTGGGCCTTGATAAGTGGCGACTCCAATGTAAAAAACAAAACAAAACACTTATTAAGGCCCAAAGGCCATTCAGGGATAAGGGTTAATGAATGTATGGTGGCCGTGTAGTAATTGTTAATGGTGTAAATTGGGTAGAATTTTGATTATTTAAGGGAACGGTTCAACAACGTTGGATTTGAAGGCTACCATGTTGTAATCGGCCAGAAAGCAGGCCAGTGGAACAGTGTTTCACTGGTGAGCAATTCTAGCAAAGAAGCTTTGTGCATGGAATCTGCATCTAAATTTCGGCACAGTTAGAGAGTGGGGGAAATTGTTGATAGTAGTTGTAACTAGTTATTTGTGAAAGTTTGACAACTGGGGGACCATAGATTGAAGCTCAGACGAGCACTTGCCATGAAAATAAGACAACCACACAACGTCTCTTCTGTGGGAAACAGGTTGTAAGGAAGAGAAAAGGGCATCACCTACCAGATTTCAAAGCCAGTTTTGAACTCTATCAAGGCTGGATAGTGCACAGTTTCTACCCAGATGTGGCAACAGTACTCCACTTTAGGACGTACTTGGCTCTTATACGGATAGAGGATTGCATTGGCAGTGAGATACCTACTAACAATCCAACCATTTTTCCAGCAATCTTGGCAACAGATTTGATACATGTGTTCGATTTCAAATCAGAAATAAAGGCCAACCCCAAAAGCTTGTCAAGACATAGTGCATCTCCAAGATGAGAGCCATTCATTTCAATTGTGGCCGGAGGGGGGGGGTCAGAGGGATTATAATGAAAAGAGAGAAGCTTAGTTTTAGATGCAATAAAATTAACCAGCCATTTTTTCTTCATTGCACCATGTGTTCAAGATCAGAAGAGAGAGAATCAAAAAGATCTTAGTCATTGCTGGCCTTTGACGTGTTGACCTATCAAAAAAAAATGTTTGATTAACTGCTCTAAAACGCTAAAATGGTCCAGAAATAAGGGATCGCTTTAGATTAAATTTGTATATGAAACTGATTGTCCACTATTAATTCTAATATATATTTTTACTTTCCACAATTTTTTTTTTTTTGGGGGGGGGGTGTAACACGTAATCGCCTAAAGAAAGTAGAATCTCATTATTTGGGAAGCATAAGATGGGTGGTGATAGCCAAAGGTGTTAATCTGCAATAATATCATAAAATCTTTATTTTTGTTTTTAATTCTGCTATTTGTCACTTACGATTTCAGATTTCCTTCATTTGTTTTTTGGTTTTTTTGGTTTTTTTTGCAATAAAAACTTTAAAATCAATTAATCTTGTTCGTTTTAAAGGCAAACTCTTTAAAAATTGATCCAAAACAATTAATTGCATTTCGCCGCGAGGTTAACATTTTAATTTGTTTTCATCTAAACTTTATAGCAAAATAATTAGCAATAGATTGACATCATATATGTACTGTTTTACTAAATTTCAGTTAATTAACATTTGTTTTTCCAAATTTTTTTTTCACAATCTATATAAAAACTAGACATTTTGTCTGTTAAATACGGGCAAAAGTTATAACCCGTTGATGATATTTAACTGTGTTCTTTATACCAAATTGATGTTTGAATATGATTAAATTTGTGCTCATTTTTTGCATTAAATACTAATCCATATTAATCCCTAACTGTGCATCGAATCAATGCCATAACACTTAATTCACTGTACCTTATAACAAAGTTCATACAAAATTTTAGCCAGATCGGCCCAATAGTTTCTGAGAAAACTTCTAGAATAAATGTTGTATCGTGGTGACTAATCCATATTAATCCCGAACTGTGTATCAAACAGATGCCAGAACACTTAATTCGCTGCACCTAATTATAACAAAGATCCATACAAAATTTCAACTAGATCGGCCCAGTAGTTTTCGAGAAAAAGTGAAACAGAGAGAAAGACAAAGAGAAGCGCTAAATATTCTATGTTCATACATATGTCACCATCGGTTATGTCCAAAAATTCAGTACGCAAAGTTAAGGTGCCGGAAGTGAACTCGATTTACTTAAATATGGAATGGAAATCAGTAAGTAAGAAACGAAATACGAAACTACATGGAAATAATTTATTTTAATAAATTATTTTAGTTTGAACACTTTTTGCGCTATCATGAAATTTTTTAAAAAAAGCACGCAAAGTTAAGACATTGGAAGTGGACTCGGTTTAATTAAATATGAAAGTTTAAATTACTTTTTCTAAATAAAATATTTTCATATGAATATATTTTAGATATTAAAAAAATTATAGAAATGTAAAACATAAAAGTTTTTTTGTTTCATGATAAAACAAGAAGTGGTTCCATATAGTTTCGTTTTTCGTTTTATGCTTAGCAACATCCATTCCATATTTAGGTAAACTGAGTTCATTTCCACCGTCTTAACTTTGTATACTGAATTTTAGGACATAGCTGTTACCACTTTTTCCAGAAAATAAAAAGAAATAAGATCGTCCAATTATCAAAGATGCCACTCTGATGTCATTCAGGTAAAAAAAAAATATATTTTTTTTAAATGAATTGTTTCAAAATCAAAATATATTATCCAATCAACTAAAACAGCACAATATTTTTTTATGATTTTAAATTTATTTTTTTTTACTCAAAGAATATTCAACTGATAATTATTTTTATAGTAAGAAAGATTTTTTTTAAGAATCAAATTGCTAGGATTTAAAAAAAAAAATTCTAAATACAAGGCCTTAGCATATTTAAATTTCAGTTCAGCACCATGCAAAACTGCTTAATAGACATACAGAGAAAATTTTGGACAAAAATGGTAAAAAATTGCAAGGCATAGTTATTGAGAAAAGTGCGGACAGACAAACAGACGAACAGACAAGGGTAAATTTACATGGCCATCCTCCTTTTGTCGGGGACCAATATTACTATTAATCATTTTTAATCATAAATAATAAAAGATTAATATAGAAGTCACCGTGAAATTTCCACAGATTCACGTTAGCCAATTTATTCTCACGAAACAAGATTAACATTTTAATTTGTTCTTGTCTAAACTTTTTTTTTTTTTTTTACACAGTGATCACCACTTATCAAGGCCCGGAAGCCACTCAGGGATAAGGGTTATTGCAAGTACATTACGTTAGTGAGGAGATTTGCTGAAATGTTTACTTAAGGGGGCGGTTCATTAGGAATTTGTTAACATTGGACTTGAAGACAACCAAGTTGTAGTCCGGAGGGAAACTATCACACAATGGTTCCTCTGCCCTTGCCAAACTTTCGCAAAAAAGCACTCGTCTAGCTACAACCACTATCAACATTCCCCCCCCCCCCATTCTTTATCTGTGCCTTAATCACTTTTACCCTCTCTCCACCCCCAACCGTGATCTTGTGCTTGACGTCAATATGGCAGCAACGGTAAAAGAGTATGGTCCTACTTACAATTACTATGCATCAGCAGGAAAAGGAGTATTATGATGCATTTCATGGTAAAAAATGTAAACCACCCATAGAATGTCTATCTCTACTATTATATAAAAGGAACTTTGTCTGTGTGTCTTTGTGTGGGTGTGAGTTCGTTCCCAATAGATTTGAAAACTGCTGAGCCAATGTTTATGAAATTTCACACAAAGATATTTTATGCGCCTGGCAGTGTTCTTCAATAGGTTTTGTATTGGAATGTTTCTGATAATCGGATCAATAATCGAAATAATCCAATGAAATAAGGAACAGGCGATTTTGTCCAAAGTTAACACGTTACACAGCCTAACATCACAAGTGCATTTGAGAAGTTTTAATCATACACAAGTCAAAAGACTCAACATATAAAAGCAACAGTAGGTTCTTTGATATGACAGGGGCGTGTTCGAAATGAATGTTCCTGTTTGAAACACAATTAACTTTTTCATTTTAAACTTTAATTCAAGCCATTATATATATATAAAAAATTTTTATAAAATCAACAGTAGGTTTTCTACAGTGCAATGTAAATTACAATATATTGTGGACTAAGTTAGTGTGGGCAAGTATGTAAAGCTTCCTCCCGGTGCACTGCCATAGATGTACAACTAGATCAAGCAATCAATTGATTTGGTTGAAAAATGGGTGATTTCACTGATTTTGATGACAAAAACATATGGGAGTGTGAAACATTCGTTGATCATCATTCAATCCTGGGCAACATCAAGTCACCCTGCTAGTCGTTAATAAAATTTATAAGCATTTCCACAATGAATTTAAACATTTTGTGCAAATAAACTTCAGATTATGCCTGACATGCCTACCACGTTTCTAGCATGAATGGCCAACAGTTTTTGTTTGAACACCATGGCTAGGACACTTTGGTAATAGTCTTATCAGTAAAAGGTGTGATGTTGTGTGGCTGTCGCATTCACTGGACTTTGACCTCCTAAATTTTTATCGTTTGGCATAATCTAAATAATGTCTAAATAATGTCTAAATATTATCTAAATAATGTCTAAATATTATCTAAATAATGTCTAAATATTATCTAAATAATGTCTAAATAATGTCTAAATAATGTCTAAATAATGTCTAAATATTATCTAAATAATGTCTAAATATTATCTAAATAATGTCTAAATATTATCTTAATAATGTCTAAATAATGTCTAAATATTATCTAAATAATGTCTAAATATTATCTAAATAATGTCTAAATATTATCTAAATAATGTCTAAATATTATCTAAATAATGTCTAAATAATGTCTAAATATTATCTAAATAATGTCTAAATATTATCTAAATAATGTCTAAATAATGTCTAAATAATGTCTAAATATTATCTAAATAATGTCTAAATATTATCTAAATAATGTCTAAATAATGTCTAAATAATGTCTAAATAATGTCTAAATATTATCTAAATAATGTCTAAATATTATCTAAATAATGTCTAAATATTATCTAAATAATGTCTAAATAATGTCTAAATATTATCTAAATAATGTCTAAATATTATCTAAATAATGTCTAAATATTATCTAAATAATGTCTAAATATTATCTAAATAATGTCTAAATAATGTCTAAATAATGTCTAAATAATGTCTAAATATTATCTAAATATTATCTAAATAATGTCTAAATAATGTCTAAATAATGTCTATCGAAATATTCCTGAAGTAAAGAGGAGGGCCATCACAGCCCAAATCGATGAAGCGCCAAGAGAGGTATGTGATGCCAAAGCTATTGACATTTTTGCATGTTGTGCCTAAACGGAACAACTGTTGTCATATTTGGGCTGGGGAATCTCTGTCCCACTTAAGGGTTTTTCATAAAATACAAAAACTTATCTGTAATTTGATTGGTCTTCTCCGTTCTTCTTCACTGTAACCTCTCTTTCACAAAAATGATGTTGCTAGTCTCAGTCTTTTTTTATAAATACTATTATACCACGTGTTCTTCATAATTGTCTGATCTATTCCCTGCTTCCTTTGTGCTAGCTCGTTTGGCTAGTTGGTCTAGTGGTCGTCATCAATTCACTGTTCTGATACATTTTAATACAGTTTTTTATTCCAATAGTTTCTTTTCGAGAATTGCAAGCTTGTGGAACTCCCACCCTGCTGATTGTTTTCCTCCTATCTATAACCTTGGTATTTTCAAAACTAAGATCAATAGGCATCTCCTGTCTTTTTGACAATCATTTTTCACTCTTATTAGCTTCTTACATCAAGTGGCTTCACACATTGTCTAGAGCGATTTCCATTAAAAAAAAAGGTTGGGCTTGGATGATTAAAATTTGGTAGACAAGCCACGCTGTAAATTTTGTATTTACCCGATCTTCACTTTTTGGAATGGTGTGAACAGGAATTGGTTGCCAAGCAAGATTTGGATGCCATTTCTCTTGCTCGTTTGGAGGGTAGAGTCCAGCAAGATTAGTGTAAGCGCTCATCAGTGTTCGACTCTTATCTGTACTTCGGACAGTAATCTGAAAAGAACAATAATAATAATAAGAAGAAGAAGAAGAAGGAGAAGAAAAAGAATGAAAATATTTTGACAAAATTTTTTAAATGAATTGTTTCAAAATCAAAATATATTATCCAATCAATAGAAATATCTTTAGGAAAGACTGTTCTGATAAGTGCAGTTAATGTGCATGTTCTACACTTGCTCAAAAAGAGTACAAACGTCACCATAACAAAGTATGTGCAAATCTGCATTGGAAATTGTGCCAAAAGTTTGGAATTCAAGTGAGAGAGAAGTGGTTCTGACATCACTCAGAAGCGATAGTGGAAAATGAGGAGGTTAAGATTTTCTGGGATTTCATAATTCAGTGTGATCGAGAAATAACTTACAGGAAACCGGATATTGTGGTTGTGAATAAAAAGACCAATCAATGCCAAATTATTGATGTGGCTTCCCCAAACGACATTAACTTAACAAGCAAAATGAATGAGAAACTACGGAATTATCAGAAACTGAGGATATAGATTGCTAGGTTGTGGAATAAGAAAATTTCCATCATGCCAATCATCATAGATGCTCTGGATTCAATTCCAGATAATCGTAAGAAACAGGTGAACTCTTTGGGAATCAAGTACAACACCACTGTACTCCAGAAGTCGGTTCTGCTTGGCACAGCAAACATCCTACGCCAGGTGCTTTCCATCTAATTGACTCTTTGACTATGCTCACTAGCTTTGGCCAGTTGTGACAAATCTAACAACGATAGGAGCCTTCTCTCATATCTGAAAGTGACACAAGTGAGATTGGAGATGCGCCACTGTACAACTCATGCTCTCTACCAATCCAAGTTATGACAGCAGGATCATTGCCAACATTCTCAAAATGCATCACTAGATTGCCACAAATAACATAGACGTTACTGGCCACATTTGGTGTGGTTTCAAGTGAGGACCACATCATGCCACCTCAAATCTTTAAAGTCGGCTTAAAAGCCAACACCAAAGTATATCTGGATGTGCTAAAGTGTTTGGTGCAATCAGGTAGCCACTGACAGACCCTGGATTTGGTAGCAGGATTCGGCGCTGGTTCACAAGTCCAAAGAGACCCAGATTTGGCTTCAGAAGGAGTGTTATAACTTTGTATCCTTCTCTCACTGCCCCCCCCCTTCTCCCCAACCTCTACCCGCTGGACTACTTCGTCTGGTCATACAATAAGAACATCACCAACATGACCTCCTACAACACTAAAGCCAGCCTGATCACCAAGTATTCACCGAGCTTCTGCCAGCATTTGTAATTGCTATTGATTTTTTTCAATAAAAGTTTTAAACTAAAGCTGAAGTGTTATTTTCTTTACGGCGACAATTTTATCGTTTCACCCTGTGCTTACATGAAGTTCAAATTTTGTTATTAAAAACTACTGCTTTAGTACTGTCTACTCTGCCAATTCATTTTTTGTTAACCAATGAAGCAAAAAAAATATGTGGACACTTGTGGAGACTGAAATAAAACCATCATTCGCATACCATGCATAAAATATTGCATCGCGTATTTGCATCTACCGCAAGTATCTCCATCTTGGATCGCGTTCAAAAAAGAGTTTTCAATCTAATATGTCCCACTTTGTCAACTAAGATCCAACTCCTGTCCCATCGCCACAATGTTAGACCTTACTGCCTGCTTTACAAGTACTAAAATGGAATGTGCTTTGATGAACTCGTTGCACTTGTGTCCCCTTGACGTACATATCCGTGACAAACCCGGTTAGCAACAAAATCACACCCCTTCACTTTCGCAGTCCCTAAATGCCAGAAAGCTTTCTACTCTAATAGCTTCTTCCCTCGAATAGCTAGACTTTGGAATTCCCTTCCTGCTACCTGCTTCCCCTGACTGTATTGCTATGCAGAAGTTTAAATGTAATGTTAACTAACATCTTGTTGTCCAAGTGGCCATATGCCTTGTTAGAGGTGAACTTGAGTAAAAAAATAAATAAATAAATAAAAAATAAATTTCTCCAGATGAACACGTACCTCATCTGCATTGTAAGAACTGTTCATAAAACCATTCAAATATCTTTTCTTTAAGAATTGACCAAGTTCGTACTGTTCCATTTTGCCACGCTACAAGAAAGAAAGAAAAAACATCATGGATTTAAAAAAAAATTTTTTAGCCAAATCATACCAACTTAAAAATAGATTTGATTAAAAAAGAAAAATAAATCAAAATAATGATAACTAATTAGATTATACCTGCTCCTCGCGTGATATCCATGCAATACCTGGTTATTTCCATTCAAATCTTAACTTAGTTTCTATCGCTATGATGTACGTGTTTACGTATGAATTTATTGTAAAAAAACAAACATTAGAAATTAGAGGATATACGATATCGTATATATTTGAAAGCAACGATAATGCAATATTTGTTTCATAGAAATTCATATAAAGGCAAAAACAAAATATTGAAGAATTCAATAAATATCAGTTAAATGTTCACCAGCATATTCTATTGTCCAAAGAGTAGTATAGTCTATGATATATATATTTTTTTTTACAAAGGCATCACCACTTATGAAGGCCAAGAGGCCACTCGAGGATAAGGGTTAAAGAGTGTTCAGTAGAGAATTGAACAATGAGGTAATCGTTAGTAATGGAAATTCGGTAAATTTGTTAACTTATATGGAACGGTTCATCAAAAACTTGTTTACGTTAGACTTGAAGACAACCATATTGTAGTCAGCTGGAAAGCAGGAAAACGGAAGACAATTCCACAGGCGTGCAGTTCTAAGAAAGAAACTTTGTTCATGGAATCTACGTTTAGGTTTAGGCACAGATAAAGAGTAGGGGAAATTTTTGATAGTGTTTTCTTCTAGACGGGTGTTTCTTGTGAAAGTTTGGCGAGGGGGGACCATAGATTGGCACTCAGTCAAGCACCTGCCATGAAAATAACGATAAAGCAGAGACAAACTCGCAACATATCTTCTGTGAGAAAGAGGTTGCAGAGAAGAGAAAAGGACATCCCTTACGAGGCTATTATATCCATTTATATATTTTGAGGTATCACCTCCTTTTCAAAACAGAATCTCCCTTACAGAAATTGTTTGACTGTGGAAATAATTATATATATATATATATATATATATATAATTATATATATATATATATACAGAGCGACAAAAAAAAAACGGGCCTGACTTGAATTAGGTCCCGTTTCTTAGTGTTTTGTCCGAATGAAATGAAACTTTGGTCAAAACTAGTTTATTATATTCAAAACATCACATCAAAACACTAGGGTCTTTGGCCTTTTTTTTTCTCAGTTCTACAGCATATGTTCTAGATGACCTTTATTTAGCTTTTGTTTTTTTTGGTCACCCTGTATATATATGTGTTCCAAAGATCAGGTAATTGCTGTAGGAAGTCTCAAAGTATGATACCTAAATACAAAGCATACATAAGTGTAAAAAGAAAAAATCCAACACAAACTTAGTTCAATCTTATTATAATTTCTTTCGACCTGGTGCAGGCTTCCTTAGACAAAATGAACTAACCAGGTCTGTAGCTGACTAAGAATTATATATATATATATATATATATATATATATATATATATATATATATATATATATGGCGACTGCCACTTCTTTACAGAAGACGGCCAACCCTCACGATACGATGGCGTGTGAGTGAGTCCGCATATGATTCCATATAGCCCAACCCGGCCTGCACAGTTTGCCGCATATTCTGCAGGATAACCTTGTTGGTGACCGCCCCCCTCCCTCCCGTGCTCCCAGTTCATGTCACGCGTGCGTAGTTCCATGACTCTTGAGGCCTATATATATATATATATATATATATATATATATATATATGATTACTTAATTTAATCACATAAATTAATATATGAATGAAAGTATAAATTTATGCGTAAAGTTTAAGTATTTACTTCAACAGTGCTCAATAGTAGGTAGAGCTAGGTAATAAGTTGCCATATATATTTTATAACTTACTACTACTACTACGTCTCACCTGATTTTTTGTTTTTTAATTTGACACAAATGTACTTTATATATCTGGGAGTGTTTTTAGATAACTTTTTATCAGAATGGCGCCAATAAGTATTTTAAAAAATCGGCAATCGAAAAAAAGAACAAGCTGTCCAATTTTGACCAGAGTTAACACTTTTATACAGCGTAATATCACAAGTGCATTTGAGAAGTTGTATCACCACACAAGTAGAAGGGTCTGGCATATAAAATCAATAGTAGGTTCTTTGATAAGACAGGGGCGCGATCAAAATTAATCGAAGCATGGCAATTGAGTTTTTCAAATTTAATAAAATCAACAATAGGTTCTCTACAGTGCAATGTAGACTACAATGTATTGCATAGTAGGTCACTGTAGGGAGGCATGTGAAGCTTCTTCCTGATGCACCACAGATTCCCAACTAGAGCAGGTAATCAGCACGGAGAGTTATGGTTACAATTATGTTTTTTTTTTAATCTAATTAGTGTTTACTCAAGTTAACTAACTGATCAGATTTGTTAACCTTAACCTTAATCATAACTAGGGCTATGACAACAGAATATTCTTTTCATTATTTTGACTCTCTAGTATATATCCGACACAGACACAGTTAATCAACCGAGAACCACATAACTCTATATAAAAGCATATAAGATATCAACGGATACACACTCGAGAGTCAAAACAATGAAAAGAATATGCTGTTGTCCTAGCCCTAATCACAACCCCAATGCCCCTTATATCATAATCTTAACAAAACATAGCTACTTTTACGATAGCGAGACAAGGTAAATACACTTAGTTAATTAAAACAAGTTTGTTTTTTAGTTATTGGTTAAAACTTAAAATATTTCGCCATATATTACAACAAATTCTGTTGAATAAACGTAGTTGTTGTTATTAGGTTGACAAGAAAGGTATTGCGGTTTTTAACTTTTTAATTCAGATCAACATATCTCATCTCAAACAAAAATTCATTGATCGAGATAAGAAATCATCAAAATCAACACACTTTTGCCAACGCCAAACAAATGTATTTATGCAAGTAACATAAAAATCTTATGTTCTGGTGGCGATGAAGGAGTTTTTAATATTGCTTAGGTTTTTGAAGCATTTATTATGCAGAAAATTGTTGAGATGATTGAAAAAGTTGTAGTCGGATCTGGAGGATGAGGCAGAATTTCATAACCCAATTCGTTCAACTTCTGCAGGATCGGTTCAGCAACGTGCAGTCGGGCATTATTGTATAGGACAATTAGGCCTTTTCTGTTGACTAGTGCTGGGTGTTGTTGTCGAAGTTTCTGATGCATTTCATCCACTTGTTGACAGTACTTCTTCACCGTAATGGTTTCGCCTGCATTCTAAAACTGCAATGGATGAGACCGATCGCAGACTACCAAACAGTCAGCATGACCTTCTTTTGGTGCAACTTTGGCTACGGGAAGTATTGTGGAGCTTCGTCAGCATATAATCACTGACCTGAGCATCACTGGTTGTCATAAAGAACCCACTTTTCATCACAAGTCATAACTCAGTCGCGAAACAGGTCGTTCTTGTTGCATAAAAGAAGGGAAGATGACACTATAACGGTGTTTCTTTTGGTTGGCGTTCAATTCGTGAGGCACCCATTTATCAATTTTTTTAGTTGGAAATCGTCGTACACGTTATGCCTAATTCACGAGCAAGTTCTCAAATAGTTGTGCATGGATTCGCTTCGACTAAGGCTCTTAATTGATTGTTGTCAATATGCTCATCATTTTCAAGACTCGTCGCTGCCACGAAATTTCTTAAACCACTATTGTGCTGTACATTCAGTAGTAATTCCTGAGCCAAACGCTTTATTGATATTTATTTCAGCAACTTTTCAGCCTAGCTTGAATTGAAATAAGAAAATTATGCGAATTTTCTTTTCTTCCATTTTGTATTCAATATTCTGCGAAATAGCGAAAATTTATTTGAAAATATTTGAAATAAAAATGAAAAATTTTGCAAGAACGTAAAGTTACTATACAGTCTTATTGTTTTATTGTATTATATTTGTATTAATAGTGTATTTTCTGAGATTTTTATAAACATAAAGGTATTATGTCTTTTTATTTCTTTTGTTACAAATAAATATTTTAATACAATATCTTACTGTACTGTTAATATATTACAGGGTGTCTCTATAGTAACTTGTAAGACTGTATAGTAACTTTACGGACACCCTGTGTATATATATATATATATATATATATATATATATATATATAACTACTTCATTTACTCACATAAAATTAATATACAAAAGTATAGATTTATGCGTAAACTTTAAGTATTTACTTCAAAAGTGCTCAATACGTAGGTAGAGCTAGTTAGTAATTTATAAAATATATATGGCGATTAAGCTACACTGAATATTCAGTGTAGCTTAATCGCCATATATATTTTATAAATTACTATATATATATATATATATATATATATATATACTAGCTGTACCCCTCCAGCCACGCATTACCATGTCTGAGTCCAGTTGACACAAGTATTAGATTGATTTGTATCTCAGAGACACACACACAAACACACGCGTGCACAAAAACACACATGCACAGGCGTACACGTAAACACACTAACACACACGGAAACACAAACAAAAAAAACACTCACACGGGGAAAAACACACATGCACACACTAAAAACACACACAGACACACAAAAAAAACACACATACATAAACGCAAACACACAGAAGAGCACACACCAAAAATACACAGACACACACGAAAAAACACACGCACACACAAAAAACACAACCACACACACACATGCATGAACATGTGCAAACAAACACACGTACACAAACGCACAAAAACACACACACACAAACACACACACGCACAAACAAAAAACATACAAATATGCACACACACATGCACACGAACAAATGTAAAAACACACGGATGCACATACACACACGCACAAACAAACTGATGCACACACAAAAAATGCACACATGCATACACAAAAATAAACACAAGCACACACACACGCAGAAACACACGGATGTACACACACAAACTTACGCATACACACACAAACAAACTTATGCACAAGCACGTACACACACACACATGCACGCACTTCGCAAATAGTAAGGAGTAGACAGTTTAAAGGCTTCAAAATCACACATAAGTAGAATTTGAAGTACATACAATGTCAATTTACGGTTATGATAAAATGTTAGAGTCAAGCAATATAGTTAATTGTGTAAAAAAAACAAAGAAAATAGCATTTTTGAGCGTCTGGTAAGAAGAATCGAAGCAGGAAAAAAAAAAACAATGCTAACTGTAAATGTGGACCCGACCTCATCCCAGCTGTGCTATTAAAAAAGTGCTCAGCCGAAGTAGCTCCAGTTCTCTCCAAACTCTACAACAAATGCCTTAATGAATCTTGCTTTCCGAGCTGTTGGAAAACTGCTTCTGTAGTACCAGTATTCAAGAATTCTGGCGAAAGAACTGACCCATTAAATTATCGCCCTATTAGCCTCCTCCCACTTTTTGCCAAAATATTTGAGACCTTAATTAACCATGCTCTAGTCCAGCACCTTACAGATGCTAAACTTCTGACCGACCGTCAATATGGATTTAGACAAGCCCGTTCCACGGCAGACATCCTCACTGTAATCTCTGAACGCATATACCATTCACTGGACAAAGCGGGAGAGGGACGAGCGGTAGCTCTAGATATATCTAAGGCTTTTGACAGGGTGTGGCATGAGGGTCTCCTCAGGAAGATTAGATCTTACGGTATCACTGGTAGAATACTTAACGTAATTAAATCCTTCTTAGATAAGAGAAAAATCCAGGTTGTCCTCGACGGTCGTACATCTAAACAATATGATATAAATGCGGGAGTGCCCCAGGGATCTATCCTGGGACCTCTGCTGTTCCTGATATTCATAAATGACCTCCCCGACAAGATTGCCTCTGAGATGGGGATATATGCTGATGACACCACACTCTATAGCAGGCACGACAGGAAAACAAACGAACATATATCTAAAGTAATGGCAGAAACACTAGAGGATGACCTCCAATCAGTAGTGGAATGGGGACAAAAATGGATGGTAACGTTCAATGCCACCAAGACAAAACTGGTTTCATTCAATAATTACAAGAAACCTTCTCTACCACCTATAGCAATGGCCAACGACTCTTTATCTGAGAGTACGTCTCTCAAGCTCCTTGGCCTAACGTTCACTGGAAACATGAGTTGGAACAGTTACATCGAGGGCATTGCCAGGGCCGCTGCAAGGAAGGTGGGCTCTCTCTACCGTGCTAGAAAACTTTTAACACCCGAAAGTATCCTGTACCTCTATAAGGCCACTATTCGCCCATGTATGGAGTATTGCTGTCATATTTGGGCCGGTGCATCGGCTACTTGTCTCTCGCTCCTTGACAGGGTTCAAAAGAGAGTCGCAAATCTGATAGGCCCTAAACTGGCATCAAAACTTCAGCCTCTGTTCCATCGTCGAAACGTTGCATCCCTCTGCCTGTTCTACAAGTATTATAATGGTGAATGCTCTGAAGAACTGCAAGCACTTGTGCCCCCACGACGTGAACACCCTCGACAGACCCGACAAGCTCCAAAATCCCACCCCCACACTGTAGAGATCCCTAGATGTAAAAGATCCTTCTACTCCAGTAGTTTCTTCCCCAGAACTGCTAGACTTTGGAATTCCATTCCGGGTCACTGCTTCCCCAACTGTACTGACATGCATAAGTTCAAGTGCAACGTGAACCAACATCTCGCTGCCCTAATCCCTACATAGTACCCCAGTAGATGTTTCCCCTGATAGTAGCCCCCTACACCAAAGTGGCAATGTGCCTTGTTTGGGGTGAAAATGTAATAAAAAAAAAATTTAAAAAAAAAAAAAAAATGTTAAATTTTTTTTGGTCCGGGATTGTATTTTTTTAGGGTTGGTATGGAAAAGAATTCTAAGTAAAAAGAAAATTTTAAAAAATCATGGGAAAGTGGACAACTCGATACAAAACCAACTAAAATAATAAAAAAAATGCATCTATGGTTATGATTAAATGTTAAAGTCAAGCAATATAGTTAACTGTGTGTAGAAAAAACAAAGAAAATAGCAAACGTTGAGTGTTCAGGTCCTTTCACCTCCAATCTATTTTCATATATATATATATATATATATATATATATATATATATATATATATATATATATATATATATATAATAAATTCCACAGCCAAACAATGTCGCAGCTCACAAAAGCCATGACAGTCAACGAACCGGAAGTCCAAAATTAAAGTTGCTGATTTCCTGGGAGTAAGTCAAGATGAGCCGACATCAACTGAAGAACACAGCCTAGACAGGTGTGTTAGAAAGTTGTTTCCAACAATGGTGTCACACACGCACGTAGAGCTAACATCCACAGAGTGTGTTTTTTTTAATGTTTTCGTTTGAATTATTTTATTCCATTTTAAACATGTAAAAACGTGTATGCCACCTCAACAGTTGGTAATGTGAGAGACAACGACACAGCTAGAAGAGACAGTGAAATAGAGGAAGACCGCGAAAACAGCGTTGGGGTTGGCGGGTGTTGCTGAGAGGGAGTGTACATGGTCTCACAACTTCACAGTAGCCCGTTACGGCTCAGGGGAGAATATGAGTGAAAAAATAAAATCATCATCATCATCATCATCATCAATATCTCTCCACCAGCACAATCATCATCATCATCATCATTTTAACTTGTGCTTTGCAAACTAGCACGGCTTTTAGAAATTAAGTTTCAAATTAAACTATCTCTGGCGAAGTCTTCATATATCCTTCTTTTTATCAAACCCTTACCAGACTTTTCACAAAAACTCTAGACATTTAAATTGCACAGCTTGTTTTGAAGTCAGTTATTCAATCGTGGCAAAACTTTATAGGCCAGATACCGTTCTTGACACCAATTTAATGAGGTGATGTGAACCGGTTTTTATAGAAACACCATCTCTATGTAATTGCCCAGCAAAGTTAAAGAGCGCTTCTATCACACTTCACCTACCCTTAAACAAATGGTGGCACTTCTAGTGAAATGGTGTCTAATTTACCGTTTAGCACACCATTTTATTTGCAAACTATGTAAAAACTGAAGACAAAAATTATGCAAACTGTTTAATTCAGTTTTATTTAATAAAACAATGTCAAATGTAACTGTCCTCTTGGCTTTCCTTACACAATTAACATCTTACATGCCATGAATGTTTTATATTGTAGCTTTTACATTTTTAGCGACGAACCTGTTCGAGGATATCTTTCCCATATACAATTCCATGGAAAGAAAGAGAAAAGGGGAACAAGGAATGAATAGTTGAATTTACACACTTATCCATTTATCTTCAGATAAACATCTTGTCGAAGAGAAACGATAAAAGGGATACGAAATGTCACGTGGTGCATAATAAAGAGAGAGGGGAGTACAACATATTAATCAAATAATATATTAAGGTTGAAAATACAATAAAAATAGAAAAACACGCTGTCAGCGCTATACAAGTAGAGAAATATGCATTATATTTTGTGTTTGTCTTCGAGAATTTATGCAACAGTCATCAGAAATGTAACCCAACATCTAATGGAATGATTGTCTTCGTATATATACTAGCAGATCGCCTTTTAATTAATACAAAAACTGAGACATGTGCATGCGAGTATTATGATTTTTTTTCTAAACAGTTCACTTCTTGTAAGTAAAAAAATACTCGAGCTGAAATCGAAACCAAAACCTAAAGACAGTGAGTCATGTACGATAACTATTAGACAAGCTTGAGACGATCTTTGAAAAGTGTTTTCAATCCTACTTATTTTTAACATAAAGAAGCTGTCATGTTTCACGGTTGCACATGCGCATTCGTAAGACAGTTGAGAAACTGATAAAAATCCGAAGACTCGCAAGTACGAATTTTTCAGTACTTTTTCTGGATGAAAACCGATTAAAATGTTTTCCACATGTCTGAATAGCTTATATACTAAATTTCAAGTCTGTAGATTAAAAGTTCGTTGAGTATATAGGTTGAGAAATTTTCTTACACAAATACACTCTCATTTTTGTGCATATACTAGCAAATGTACCGGATATTAAACGTAATGTTAAATTTCTTTTATAAAAATGAAATAAAAAATTACTTGGGGAAGCCTGTGGACCGGTTTCGCCCTCAGGTTTTTTAAGCTGAATCGAGGGATTTCCTTTTTTTATTAATAAAATTGAATGGAATGAGAGACAATACGTTTAAAATAAAATGGGAGACGATATGTTTTACAAAAAATAGTGATATAGTGTATTAGAAAAAGAACGGGATACACTATATGTCTAAAATAACGTATGTATTTATTTGTTTAAAATTAATATTTCGATGTAATACGCCATCATCAGAATTTTATTATTTTTATTTTTTGGTAAATGGACGAATACAGTACTATAGAACCCGCGTGTTGTTCTTTAACAATGATGTTTCTAATGTCCGGAAGATTATGCTTGGTGCGTGTGATATGAAAGTCAAGGTTGTGTTCTCCGTGATATAAACATTGTTTAAATTTGTCATGGAATTAAATGGAAGAATTTAGTAGTAGATAATTCAAAGGTGATATTTTCTGGAGATTATGCTTGGTGCACGTGGTATGAAAGTTAAGGTTGTGTTTTCCATAGTATTTAAAATGAAGTAAGCATGATATACATTGATAAGATAAATTACAGCGCTACATTTTGTAAAATTAATCAAACAACACCATCATTGCAGAAGCAAGCCTTTATGTACCAGTAGAGGAGGCATTGTGTCGTCAATCCCGGCCACAGCACCAATTATAACGATGCTTTCAAGGAGAATATGTGCCAAAGTTTTCTATTTAATTCATGGGAATAGATTGTTCTTGCTCCATCAGGTAGAAGTCTTAAGTAATTTTTCAAGGAAAAATGTTATGAATAGAGGAAAAGCATAAACAAACGATGTGGCTTGCGTGACAAACAAGATTGTCACCCTAACTGATATCAGAAACACGTAAGTCAGGAGAAATCAGAATTAGGAGTTAGTCTGTTACGGGAAGTCGAGGAAACGAGATGTGTGTTAGTTAGCCACTGGGTTAGTTAGCGGACAGGAGTTGTCTCTGTGATCCGATGGAAGCATCTATGAACCAACCAAGGGAAAATGTAAGGCAGAAGGTTAAAAGCTGCAAACTTCAAGATGTGAAACATTTGGAAATAAAGATCTGGAAATATTAACTTGACACTTGAGTGTTCCATTCGGAAGAAGATACCTTCATTTCAGGAGAGAGAGAGAGAGAAAGAGAGAGAGAGAGCGAGAGAGAGAGAGAATGTGTCAAGCAGACAACGATATTACTTACCATTGTTAAAAACTGTCCGTTTTTGTCCAATTAGTTATTATTGTGAATATGTGAAAACCTCTATATAACCATAGAAAGACTATTACATATACACGTAATAGATCGACACATATAGACACTCCATATACAAAGAAAAGTAACTGTGCTTATTATTCTAACCACTAGACGATACAGGAGCATCGATTAAACTAGTTATCGGAAGTGAGGAATAGTCCATTATCAGAATCTGTAGAGGGGCTTCCCCAATACTCTTCTCCGAAGCTTTTTCTTTGTAAAATCTGTTAATATCTCTCATAAAACGTTCAAGATCAATCATTAGTGGATCAGTGACTTTTCTTTTCTGACCTGACCGTCATGGTTCTGGTGTTGATTGTCTCGAAAATGGATTGGTTTGTCGTTGTCCTTCATAGCAATCTCGCTCTTAATGTCGCAAATAAAGTCATCCTTTTCTGCTCTCGTATCACCATTGAGTTTGTTGAATACTTCCTCTAGTGTGGGGAGGGGATAGCGGTAATCTTTCACAGCCGCATTCAGGTCCATGGAAAAAATCCGCCCAAATATTAATTTGGTTGGGAAGCACATTCACTAGTGCTTACTTTCAACAGCATTCTGGCCTTTTCTAGTCAATCCAGTTCCTTATCAATTTTCTCGACTGCTGCAGATGGGATGTTTCACTTATTCTTGAAAACGGGTAAAGCGTTTCCCGTCAGCTCAAATCTGGCTATTGATGATCTGAATGTTGATGATTGAAAAGTTTGAACTGGAATCCAGCTGTAAATCCACTTCCTTGTTGAGGATGTTAACAGTTATATATTTCTGCTGATTCCTCTCCAATTCAATGTCGGATCTCGCTTGTTCTTGCCACCCTCATTGGATGTTTTATTTTTGTAAAAACAGTCTAAAGACCAAAATTGTCCATCGCAATGACTGCATGGACTTGTTGGCGATTATTTTTGAATTTAATTTTCACTCCAAACAAGGCACATTGCCACTTTGATGTAGGGGGCTACTATGGGGACATAAGTTGAAGGTGAATTATAAAGAGTGATGAGTGGCAAAATGTCTGTTCACATTACACTTGAACTTCTGCATGTCAGTACAGTTGGGAAAGCAGAATCCCAGAAGCGAGTTCCAAAGTCTAGCAGTTCTGGGGAAGAAACTATTGGAATAAAAGGCTTTCTTACACCTAAGGATCTCTACTGTGAAGGGGTGGGATTTAGTTGTTTGTTGGGTTGGTCCAGGGTGTTCACGTTGTGGGGGTACAACTGCTTGCAGTTCGTCAGAGCATTCACCATTAAAGTACTTGTAGAACAGGCAGAGGGATGCAACATTTCGTCGATGGGACAGAGACTGAAGCTTAGATGACAGTTCAGGACCTATCAGGTTGGCGACTCTCTTTAGAATCCTGTCAAGAAGTGAGAGACAAGTAGCAAATACACCAGCCCAGATGTGACAACAGTACTCCATACATGGGCGAATAGTGGCCTTATAGAGGTACAGGATACTTTCAGGCATAAGTAGTTTTCTAGCACGGTAGAGAGAGCCCACCTTCTTCACAGCAGCCTTGGCAATGCTCTTAATGTATCTATTCCAGTTCATGTTCCTTGTAAACGTTAGGCCGAGGAGTTTAAAGGAATTACTTTCGAGTAATGTGTTCTTGGCCATTGCTATTGGTGGCAGATGAGGTTTCTGGTAATTATTGAAGAAAACGAGCTTAGTCTTGGCAGCATTGAATGCGACCATCCATTTTTGTCCCCATTCCATTACAGATTAGAGGTCATCCTCTAGTGTTTCTGCCATTTCCTTAGATATGTGTTCATTTGTTTTCCCCTCATGCCTGCTATAGTGTAGTGTCATCAACAAATATACCCATCTCCAAAACAATTTTATCAGGGAGATCATTTATGAATATCAAGAATAATAAAGGTCCAAGGATAGACGTCTGATGGACTCCCGCATTTATATCATATTGTTTAGATGTACGACCAATTTAATTACATTATGTATTCTTCCAGTGATACCATATGATCTAATTTTCCTTAAAAGACCATCATGCCATACCCAGGTAAAAGCCTTAGATATATCGAGGGCTACTCCTCTACACTCCACCTGTTTTGTTCAGTGAATGGTATATACGTTCAGAGATTACAGTTAGGATATCAGCTGTGGAACGGGCTTGCCTAAATCCATATTGATTGTCAGTCAGGAGTTTAGCAGCTGTAAGGTGATGGACTAGAGCTTGATTAATTAAGGACTCAAATATTTTGGCGAAAAGTGAGAGAAGGCTAATGGGGCGATAATTTAATGGGTCAGTTCTTTCACCAGAATTCTTGAAAATTGGTATTACAGAAGCGGTTTTCCAACAGTCAGGAAAGCAAGATTCATTAAGGCATTTGTTGTAAAATTTGGAGAGAACTAGAGCAACCTCAGCGGAGAATCTTTTTAATAACACAGCAGGGATGAGATCGAGTTCACATGCTTTTGAGGTGTCTAGGTTTTTTTTTTGTTTACGCTATGTACCTGAGTGTGGCATCTGTCCGCAAAGGAAAATCAGGGAGGGAGTGGTTTGCCAGGTCCAATATGGAGTTAGAAGCAAACCGACTGGCAAGCAGATTAGCCTTCTTAGTTGCCGTGCAAACAACCTCATGATTGTTTGATAGTGGGAGAATCGTTGACTGCCCATCATTTACTACAGTATTATAGATTTTCCAAAAATCACCAGTTCACAATTTCTGTGCTTCGATGCATTTTCTGGTGGTTTCAGTGTATTCTGTCTTAGATGTCGCTATTTCTCTCTTACAATTACTTCTAGCTTCTATGTACTTTTGTCTGTTTGAACTGCACATGTCAGTTGAATCTGCCATATGCATGCTGCCTATGAGCAATGGCAGCTGCACAAGTAGAAGTAAACCATTGGGGAGAGTGAGGCTTGCTATAGAATTTCCGTGTGGGAATATGTACTTAAATTGCAGTTTTGAACTATTCACTGGTCTCATTTGAACACTGTTCAGCTGGAAAAGAAAAGATATTTCCCCATGGGGCATTTCTGATAAGATCCCTGATGGTTTCCCAGTCAGCCTTTTTGTAATACTTTGTTGTTTTGAGCAGTGGGTCTTCAGTTTTGGGTCGAGAAGTTAGGGAGATTTCTACCATGATCAGCATTCTCGAGTGGGCTGTGGGCATTCGTTGTGTAAGAAAATTAGTCTTTTTTTCAAAGATGAGAAATACCATGTTTATACGTTAAGTTATTCTTGAATACCGAACATAACTGTTTGAGGTGCAAATATTTACTGGATGAAACTTTTATTTAATAATGTCTTGTACTGTTAAATTGTAAAAGTCACTGAAGGATTTTGATCTTAAATAGATTTTTTATTTTTTATGATGTCATTCCGTAATTTTAACACAAGCTAAGACATTGGGAAATTTCAAAAAAAATTGCAAAACTCAAACAATCTTTATTTAAAAATACATGAATCCTGAACAAGGGAAAAGTGACATTTAATGAAGAGAGAGAGAGAGAGAGAGAGAGAGAGAGAGAGAGAGAGAGAGAGAGAGATGGGAAACAGAGAAAGAAAGAAAATTATTATTATTTTTTTACAGAGATGAGAAATACCATGCTTATACTTTAAGTTATTCTTAAGAAACCATCTCTACCACCAATAGCAATGCCCAAAGACTCTTTATCTGAAAGTACATCTTTTAAACTCCTCGGCCTAACGTTCACAGGAAACATGAGTTGGAACAATTATATTAAGAGCAGGACCGCTGCAAAGAAGATAGGTTCTCTCTCCCGTGCTAGAAAGTTACTAACGCCGGAAAGTATCCTGTACCTCCATAAGGCCACCATTCGCCCATGTATGGAGTATTGTTGTCATATTTGGGCTGGTGCATCTGCTACTAGTCTCTCGCTCCTAGACAAGATTCAAAAGAGAATCGCCAACTTGAATGGTCCTGAACTGTCATCTAAGCTTCAGTCTCTGTCCCATCGACGAAATGTTGCATCCCCCTGCCTGTTCTACAAGTACTTTAACAGTGAATGCTCCGACGAACTGCAAGCACTTCTACCCCTTCAATGTAAATACCCCCGACAAACCCAACAAGCAGCTAAATCCCACCCCTTCACAGTAGAGATCCCTAGATGTAAGAGATCGTTCTACTCCAGTAGTTTCTTCCCCAGAACCGCTAGACTTTGTAATTCCCTTCCGGGTCCCTGCTTCCCCAACTGTACTGACATGCAGAAGTTCAAGTGTAATGTGAACCGACATCTTGATGCCCAACTCCTTACATAGTACCCCTGTAGCTTATGTCCCTGATAGTAGCCCCTACATCAAAGTGGCAATCTGCCTTATTTGGGGTGCAAATGTGAAAAAAAAAAAGATAAAGTCATGTTCCGATATTTTTAAACAAATTGTAAATGTTTTTATATCATTAGCATAAAACCTAAATGAATAGCAGGAAAACATTAGGTTATTTTTGATAATTTGATTAAAAATCGGTGACTAACGATAAAATTCTAACTACGAAGTAATTTAAGATAACAACGTGATTTGATAATTTCCTTCTGTAAAACAAACGGACAGAAATCTTTTTGATCTTTATTTAAATAAAACAGTAAATGTATGTGTGCAAATATTTAACTGATAAACTTTTAAATTATTGGTCACATAACACTGAAATTAACAGCAAATAGTAATCATACACCAAGGATGGTTTATATATATATTTTTTTTTTACAGGGGGGGGGGTCACCACTTATCAAGGCCCAGAAGCCACTCAGGGATAAGGGTTATTGCATGTACAGTAATCAATGGGACAATATCGTATTAATAGTATTGGAGATTTCATAAAGTGTCATTACTTAAGGGGGCGGTTCATCAGGAATTTGTTTGTGTTGGACTTGACGACATCCAAGTTGAAGTCGGGAGGGAAACAGGCAAGCGGCAGAGAGTTCCACAGGCATGCAGTTTGGATGGATGAATAACGCGTACAGAAATATATCGGCAGGTTGAAATGCAAAATGTTCATTTCAACTTGCCAACATATCTATTAGGTTGCGCATGTGTAAACTAATCTATCTATCTATCTATCTATCTATTATATAAAAGTTTGTGTGTGTATGTGTGTGTGTGTGTGTGTGTGTGTGTGTGTGTGTGTGTGTGTGTGTGTGTGTGTGTGTGTTCTCTCTGGACTCGGAAACGGCTGGGTCGATATTTTTTAAATTTCACATGAAGGTCTGGGAGGATTCTTAAATAGGTTTTGTATTATTGGATAAGTATCAAAAATCGATAATCGAAAAAATCCGATTAAAGAAAGAAAGCCTATTTTAACTCAAGTTAACACTTTTATACAACCTAACATCACAAGTGCATTTGAGAAGTTTTATCACAGCACAAGCAGAAAGGCCCGGCCTATAAAATCAACTGTAGATTCTTTTATAAGACAGGGGTGCGTTTGAAATGAATATTTCTTTTTAGAGCACAATTAAAACATGAAACTTGACTTTTGTGCGTTTAACTTTAATTCAAATGATTATGTAAAAAATAATTTAATAAAATCAACAGTTGGTTCTTTGATAAGACAGGGGCGCGTTCGAAATGAACATTTCTGTTTAGAGCACAATTAAACAATGATACTTGACTTTTGCATTTTAAACATTAATTCAAGCCAATTTACATATATTCCTAGTAAATAAGATCTGTCGAGCAGTCAAGCTGTCGATAATGAATGAGAGCTTTTAACAAAAACATTAGAAAATTTAAAAGCTTGCTTTAAAAAGAGGAAAATAATTAAAAAGATGAATTATGCGAAAATCGAACGTATTCAATCTTAATTTAAAAAAATGAAAATTAATTCAAATGCGTAAAAGTTGTTTCTGCAAAACAACATTGTAGGGGACTAAAAATTAGAGGACACCGGGGAGGAGTTATCTGCCCCTGCTCTAAGGCTGGTTGGGTTTTCCCTTTGGTCACGGGCAGACGTGTTGCCTTTTCCCTCTCAAGAAGAGGAGAACCTTCGTTCCACCACGAGGTGAGCTCTGAGAACTTTTTCCACCAGTCGGTGAGTCTTATCGAACTGTCGCTATTGTATTGTGTTTTATTGTTGTTTAAATGTTTGTCAGTGTATAATAAATGTGTAAACGTAATTGGGCAATTGTGTTTATTCATATATTTTTTGTTTAGTTAAAACTAACAACATTATGTAAATTTGTTGCTTCGTGATTCAAAAAACTAAAATTCGTTTATTATTTACTTAAAAAAATAATTTTAAAAAGAAAATAAAGGAACACAATTCAATTTATACTAAAACTGAACTTTATTCAATACAAATTAAAAAATAAGAACAAAAATTACAAGATGCCTTCGATAAGGTTCCAGACATTTTTTGTACAAGCATTTAAAATTATTGTAGACTCTTGAAAAATCAATATGTTATTTCTATACATTTTATGAGATGACAGACCAATTTTTATGATTTCACATTCAAATGAACAGCTACAGCAGGAATTGGAATACATCCTACTAAAACCTGACTTTCACAGCTAGTTAATTTCAAAAATGCAATCTGGACGTGTGGACACTTTAGAAGAACGATATGGAATAAAATTCTTTTTTTTTTACACAGGCATCACGACATTATTAAGGCCAAGAGGCCACTCGAGTATAAGGGTTAAAGAGTGTACAGTAGAAATTGGACAATATAGTAATCATTAGTAATGGAAATTCGGTAAATTTTTTAATTTATATGGAACGGCTCATCAAGAACTTATTTACGTTAGACTTGAACACAACCATATTGTAGTCAACCGGAAAGCAGGAAAACGGAAGACAATTCCACAGGCGTGCAGTTCTAAGAAAGAAACTTTGTTAATGGAATCTACGTTTAGGTTTAGGCACAGAATTCTGTTTTTAACTCGGAAAAAATACCACAGAAACGTATGGAATGCTTCAAACTGCTTTTGGACCATCTTGCATGAATCGAGCATCAGTTTTCAAGTGGCATAAGAAATTCAAGGAAGGCAGGGAGTTTGTGATGGATGATGAGAGGTTTGGGAGGAGTAAGGAGTGAGAACATCAAAGTTGATTGGCCAAATAAAGAATTTCATGGATAAAGACCGTCATGTATCTATAGAGACAATAAATGCACAGTTTGATGTCAGTGTGGGAACTGTACACACAATTATATATATATATATATATATATATATATATATATATATATATATATATATATAGCTTAATGCGTAAGAGGAGAAGAGAGAGTTCAAATCCACAAGAGGAGACTTATAATGCCAAGCTCAATATATATATATATATATATATATATATATATATATATATATATATATATATAAAGTTTACTCATAAAAGAGTTTTAATATGAAAAGTTTAGACAATATTTTTTTTACACGTCATATTGTTATTGCTTTATTATTTATTATATTTTCAATTTCAATATTTCAGTGATTATTATTATTATTATTATTATTATTATTATTATTAATTTATTATTATTATTATTATTATTATTATTATTATTAATTTATTATTATTATTATTATTATTATTATTATCATTTAGTATAATTATTTTTCATAATCATCATCATCATCATCATCATCATCGTCGGAAGATCGTTCAACCAGACTTGCTTTAAAGTATCCATCTCTGTTGCTTTTTCCGCATCTTGTAGCGTAACTGGAAGTTCTCTCATTTTCTTATTCATGTATTCTGTACTAATATGAAAATGAAGACTATAGCGGAGTATAGGATTCCTAACCATGTAACTGATGAAAATATGCTACACATTTTGATGAAAAACATCGGGAAAAATGAACATAGAAGAACAGAAAATCAAAACTTTAAATATAATTTCCGTATTTAAAGTTATTGTTATTTAAATATTTCAACATATAATCTTGTGGGGAAAATCCAGCTCCCCAATAAGGGGCACTCTGGATAGGAATAAAAATTGTCTCAGCAATGAAGGATTCCTCCTCCACCGGCCGAGGACAGAAAAGATTAATTGTAGCATCAGAACAGATACTACACTGTGATCTTGTCTCGAAGGCTAATTGTTTGTTTTATGCTTTTTTAACTGTTTGTTCCCTAAATTCATAATTAAGTTTTATTAGTATTAGATTGTATATTGCTTTCAAATTACGTAATTGAATAAAGTTCAGTTTTATTATTGATCGAATTGAGTTCCTTTCTTTTCTTTTTTTTTTACACAGTGATCACCACTTATCAAGGCCCGGAAGCCGCTCCGGGATAAGGGTTATTGCAAGTACATTACGTTAGTGTGGAGATTTGATGAAGTGTTTATTTAAGGGGGCGGTTCATTAGGAATTTGTTAACATGTTTTAATGCTCTTTTTAAAAAGGCTGTTATATAGTATCGACAGTAACAGTTTGACAAATCTTACCTATATTGCCTACGGGTATTTTTCAGTTAGCAGGCCTTCTATATCTCGGTGGCCGTGCTTGTACGCACCGATTCGATGCAAGGCTTCCGGTTAAAAAAAAAGAGAATGAACAATCAAAATATGATCGTGAACCAATGGGAAACTTTAGCGCTTAAAAAGAAACGTGGATTTTTGATCGCCGCTGGGAGCCCCCGCAGAAGTACAAACACCCAAGATTTTATGGGCGAGGGGGAGTTACTTCGTCTCACTACACAAGCACGCGTATGAACTAATTCTGCCACACAACCTTAATAGATTTGAAGAAGAAAAGACGACACTAGTGGACTGAAGCCAACTCTGCTTCCATGTTACTGGCCGAGCACCTTCATTTACTGACCGTTGCCTGATTCACTCCTAAACCTATAAGTACAAACCAAATGAACTTTCTTTTTTTTGTTGATTTTTCTCACACATTCACAAACATTCTCCTCCACCACTGAAGGAACACTTTCTACATTTTATCAATAAATAAAGCTGCTTTTCTCACTTTTAAAATTGAATGTCTGTCTTATTTATTTTATGGAGTTGGATAATTACATGTTAAAATACAAACTTGATAAAAAATGGGCCATATATTATTGGCTATTCCATTCGAATTTGTGAAGCAGTACAGCATCCATCCTCTTATTATTTGCATCTGCTGCTACAATGATTTTCCTCTCCGAATCAAAATATGCTAACGACATTTATGTTAACAAACAGCTTTTTATTTTTTGAAAAGCATGTTTTCATTCCTCTGGCCATATCCACTTTGTGTCCTTTTTTATCGACTTTTAACGGTACTTTCATATCATATACATTTGAGATATATATGCTACAGTAACTTACTAATTCCAAGAAAACCTGGAGTTTGACAACGTTATCAGATGCGGCCATATTCTATATAGCTTCAACCCTTTCCAGATTTGGTTTTCCTCCTTTACTATCTGGCCTAAATATTTTATCTTATCTCGGAAAAAACTTGCATTTTTCAGTACTCAGCTTGAACCCATATTCTTCAATTCTTTGAAGTATTGCTCTAATGTACATTTTGTGTTACGTCCGAATTTTGCTTTTAATTAAAATATCACCAAATATGTGATTGTATATTCCTACCAATCAATATTGCGTCCATCATTTACTGGAATAGAGTTAGGGCTACCTTCAGTCTAAAATATAAAAGATTAAGCTTTAAAATCTTTTTGTGCGTGTTTATTGTCCGGTACTTCGAATATTCTCCACTGACTTTAACCTGAATGCAAGCTTCAGACAATTCTAACTTTAAAAACACTCTACCACTATTTAATTTAATGAATATATTTTCTGGAAATAGTAGGGAGATATGCATGGTCTTTCAAACGGTCATTTAATCAAGTCGAAAAATCAGCACATACTCTGGTTTTTCGGTTTTTCTTTTTTATATACATGGTTGGCAATGCCTAATCCGAGTAATCGATTTTGGAAATTAAGCCCATTTTTTTTTCAACCTTTCTAATTTCTCTAATTGCATATAGTGTCAAAAATGGTACTTTTCTTTGGGGTATTAAAATAGGTTTAACATTTTCATTTAGTTTCTGCTTTTGTATACAGACCGAGTCCTTCTGAAAAAACGCAAAGGAAATTCGCTTTTCAAATTAGTAATAAATCTTTCCATTTGTTTCGTCTTATTTTTTCTCTACGATGTTAACTTTGTTACAGAAAGAATTAAACGATAATGTTCATAAATTAATCAGTACAATCCAGTCTAGGACAACAAGATTTTCTGAACTAGAGAGCACACACACTTTTGATTTATAGGTTTTTCTCATGAACATGTTACATTTTAATTCTCCTTTAAACTTTAATTTTGTACCTGATACCCCTTCTGGCATTTCATCTGTGTTCGTTAATCGCGAAAACCTATTTTTCCAGGGATGTTCGTTTATTAACGAGTAATATTTTAAGGTTTGCCCATTTATTTTATAGTGAGGTACTTTCTTTTTGTTGAAGGATTAAATTCGCGTATTTTTCTTAGACTCATTTTTTGTATATATTGTTTCAGATTTACGAAAATAAGCTGGAAACGTTGAACAAATATCTGGACCGTATTCAAATTCCGATAGCGAATTTGAAATTCCTCCAGAAGAAAAATTCCTTGAATCTGATGATATTGTAGTCTTAGATAATACGTCTTCCCAAAGTGACGGCTTGCATACTTTTCAACGTCTCTCTCTAAGTTGTTCTACAAGTCGGTATTTCTGGCTTAATCAGCCAATCATAAGCTTATAAGGAGGAACTTGGATGTACTCATAATCATTAGATCAATTTTTAAGATTCCATATATGTGTTCAGATAAAAATTTGATAGATCCAGATTATCAAAGTTAAATACTCTAGACAAAACAATGAAGAATGATATGTTTGGGGGGGAAAATGAAGTCTCTCGACGTAAGCGATTCGAATGAGACAATAATGTAGAAATAATCTGAGTGGCATGCCTCTGTCTGTATGCATCACTCGTATGTGTTGTCCATGATAACATAATATACAAAATGGTAACCATCTATATGTTACGTATTAGGGACCCTATGTCAATGGCGATTAAGTTAGCTAGTGTGGATTTTGACAATGTTCACATTTAGTGTATGTTATCTGGAAAACAATTATTTGCAGAGATAAGCGACGTAAAGTTGCAGCAAAGGGCATCAGGTCAAACACCGTAGACAAACAGAGTGATATAATGAATGATGTCACGTTTTTCGAGCTTGTAGAAAACTAAGATTTCCAAATCAGTCTCTCAATGGAAGCCATGCGAATGAGACACTGTCAACATTGCAGAGAACTTTGTAATTTAAGGCGAATGTTATCTAAATGTCTCTTTCTGTATGCGTCATTCATTTCAGTCAAGTTAGAAAGTTAAGGAAAGAAATAATTAGCTAAGATAATATTAGTCTTTCCCTCTCCTGAGTCAATTTCGTCGAAATAAAACCTTAGAAAAACTCTTAGCGAATGTCTCCTTGTGTCACCTTTCTTCATGGAACAAAGTTTATTCTATTGCAACCACAAGACAAAACAACAACGATGGAAAGTAGTAGAAAGCGCGTAAAAACTAGCATGCTTAAGCAACCCTGTACATATGTATTAAGAATAATTTATTTTGTAATTGAAACATGCAGGAAAGAAACAGTTGAACACGTAGTCAATAAAAACAAAAGTTAAGATATAAAACATTCGTTTACAATACTATCTCCATAATAATGTAAAGAGTTTTATTCATTGTTAAAAATGCTATAATAGTATATGTTTGACCCCGAACATAAAAAAGTAATTAAAAAATATATATCTGATGTTGATGTCGTGTCAAACTTAAATTTCAAACTAAAATACATTTCCTTGACCTTCAGGTCAAACTTTTTACTCTTTGTTTCTTCCTCACTGCACGATTGGGTATAAACGACTTAAGCTATATATCTCTAAAGTGAGAATGTGTGAGGGCACTTCTCAACCTATATACACAACGGATTTTTATTTACAGATTTGAAATTTGGTACATAGGGTATTCAGACAAGTGAAAAACTTTTTAATCGTTTTATTTCGGAAAAAAGGGCAGCTAAGTGGTCGAAATTGAAAAATTGGTACGTGGGGCATTTTTCTCTCATTTTCAACTGTTTCACGAATGCGCATGCGTGAAACAGTTGAAACATGACAGCTTCTTTACATTAAGAATAAGTAGGTTTGAAAACACTTTGTAAAGATCGTATCACGCTGGTCTAATGGTTATCGTACTTGACTCATTGTCTTTAGATTCTCAGCGCGGGTATTTTTTACTCGCGAGAAGTGAACTGTTTCGAAAAAAAAAACATAATACTCGCATACACATGGCTCAGTTTTTGTATTAATTAAAATATAATATTTATGCGTATTTTACGACCAGGCAACACCGGGCAACCTGCTAGTTTTTAATAAAAAATTTTTAAACGATTTGGGAAATTTAAGTAAGACGGCCTCTAGAGTAAATGCTGTATCATTGGGATTGATGATTGATGATTCTAGCTAAAAGTAGAATAGACATTTTTTATGTATAGCGACAAAGGATAAGTAAAGACACTCACTTTTAAATGGCCTTGTACCCAATTGGTTTAAAATGTAAATGTTTTATGTTTTCTGCAAAAAAATAATTCAAAATGTGATTTTTTTTGTTTTGTTTTTTTTTTTGTCTAAAGCTACAATAATATCGCAGGGTCTGCGTTTGCGCAGGATGTCCATAGAATCGAAACATGTCAAAAACTCCTACAAGAATTTCGGTGATAGATCTCCATAAGCAGATTAATTTTGAAACTACGTTAGCCAAGTCATTTCGATAATCTTTCAGTTTGAACAAACGTGATACAATAATAACGTGGGATGTTTGTGTTTTTACATACGTTATCACCCTTCACACACAGTAAAACAAAAATGATTACCAAAGGTGCAATGCAATTTTTTTTTCATGTTGAATGTGTGTGATGAAAACGGCGATTTTTTATTTATTTATTTTTTTTTTTACCATACTTTGGGGGTAATTGCGCTAAATCCGAAGGTAATTGCGCCAACTAAAAAAAAACGTACTCTTTATATGCGTGGTTGCCAAAAGAGCACTTTTAGCTAGTTGACACAATTACCCCGGACTTGGCACAATTACCCCAAAGTACAGTATTAATAAAACACTACTTTTTTGGAATGTGCTTATGAAGACAGTGAATAGGATTAGGACGTTGTAAATGTGTATTTAATATGCAAAAGAGTTGAAAGCGAATAATAAAAATAAGCGTTAATTTTGCCATATGAAGGAATTTGAAATTCGACTCGTTGGAATGCGTACCGAGGATTCATGTAAAGAAGGAAACCCGAACCGACTTTTGTGCTTTTCAACAAAATGGTGAAAGAAAAAAGACTTGGATTTTGAAAGCCATTACAGTCGAAGTATTACAACCGATTTAACGCCATATTAACCGAAAGAAGAACATTAACATCTTACATCTTCCTAAGCTATATGCCTATAAAAGTGTGTGTCTGTGTGAGGACACTTCTTGACCTATATACTCAATTAATTTTTTATCTACAGACTTGAAACTTAGTATATAGGGTATTCAGACGTGTGGAAAACTTTTTTTATCGGTTTTCATCCAGAAAAAAAGGGCTGCTAAGGGGTCAAAGTGAAAAATTATTACGTGGGGATCGTTGGACTTTTATCTGTTTGCTAACTGTTCTACGAATGCGCATGCGTGAATGGTTAACATGACAGATTCCTTATGGTATGAATAAGTAGGTTTGAAAACAATTTGTAAAGATCGTGTCAAGCTGGCCTAATGGTTATCGTGCTTGACTAATTGTCTTTAGGTTTTGGTTTCGATCTCAGCTCGATTATTTTTTTTTTTACTTACAAGAAATGAACTGTTTAGAAAATAAACATAATACTCGTATACACATATCTCATAATTTTCCGTTTTTTTTTTACTTCATTTATTTTGAAAGAAATTTAACGTTACGTTCAATACCTACGATATTTCTGTTTATAATAAATAAGATATCTGCATTAATTAAAATATAATATTTATCCGTATTTTACGACCGGGCAATGCCAGGCGGCATGCTAGTTAAAATTAGAAAACAAAGAAAAAATAAAAGTAAAAATCTCCCGGGCAATGTCGGGTAGAGTTCATATATATATATATATATATATATATATATATATATATATATATATATATATATATATATATATATATATATATATATATATAAACAAATTTACATGGTCGCAACACGGGAAATATTAATATTTCGGACAAATGGTTGCTTAAAACCAGAAGTTTCCAAAAACTTTGAGAATTGATTTCTTCTGCAGAAAGCAACCATTTATTAAGTCGCCTGATGAGTACTTCTGGTTTTAATCGACCATTTGTCCGAAACATTAGCATGTCCAGTATCACAACCATGTAAATGTGTTCCTATTAATAAATATATATTTTGCTCTTCTTTTATTGAGCACTCTTAATAACCTCGATAAATTCATTATCACTCTTGATTACCTTTAACCTAATATCTATCTATCTATCTATCTATCTATCTATCTATACTCCTGTAAAAAAAAAAGTTCTGTGTGTATTGATATTCATATTAAAAACCCTTTGTTCTATTTATTTAAAAAGGAAATACAATTTTTTTTTTTTTTTTTTTATGGGTTGTGGAATCGCATTCATCAGCAAAAGATCAAGCTAATTTGCATATTCTTTTAAACATGGATTTAAATTAATTCCCTATTAGTTTTTTTTCAGTTTTCTTATGAGATGATCATCTTTAGTTAACTATTACGTGTCATTATATTCATGCAGATATTCTACATGATTTATACTTGTGTAATATTTGTGTAAAATGTTATAGTAAACACAAACCTATTCCTATATATATTTATGCATGCATATATATATATATATATATATATATATATATATATATATATATATATATATATATATATGATAGGCAAAATATTTTAACAAATATATATATATATATATATATATATATATATATATTAAGTAAATGTAAATTACAACGAGCACTTTTTCTTTTTCTCTTTCCCGTATTTCAATTAAACTAGTAATTTCACTGTTACATTGAAATACACTCAGCTCTTTAGACTATTGCTCTAATCTCCTTTAAATATATATATATATATATATATATATATATATATATATATATATTTGTTTAAAATATTGTACCTATCAAACTCTTCTATCAGTTTTTGGTCTAGAGACATGAAACTTAATATATAGGGTATTCAAACCCATGCGAAACTTTATATTTGGGTTTTAGTCGGGGAAAATCGGTGCAAAAGTGTTAAAATAAAAAAAAATGAAATTAGCCAGGTGTTACATAATACCTATTGGTTAATGTTTTAACCATTGAGCCTTGCAATAAACACGTGTCATAACTCATGTATTAACGTCAAAGGAAAAAGTAAATGGTAAGCTAAACATCTTGGTTTCGATTCTCGGTGGTGTTGCACGAGTCATTTTTTAAACACTTTTTAAATCATTACTATATATTGGGTCCAATATAATATAATAATAATAAATACGAAATCTGCATGAATCAAAATATAATATTTAAGTGTATTTTACGACCAGGCAATGTCGGGACGCCTGCTAGTATATATATATATATATATATATATATATATATATATATATATATATATATATATATATATATATATATATATATATATAAATGGGAATTTGAAAACTTTGAAGTGTCGAATATAATGATAAAATCATTTTTATTTACTGATATTTTTGTAAGTCCGATATTTCGCTAATACATAGCCTCATCAGGGTCGAAAGTCCGGTTCGTGAATTTTTTTTTTCTTTTTCTTCATTTTGGTGTTATGGCGAAGAGAAGAGAATTTACGTGTTGTTCCGGTGATTTCAAGTGCATAATGCTCTAGTTTCGAGCGGGATTTAAAGTAAAAGATGGTCACACACTTTTTGAAGACACTTATTTTTAAAGTAAAATTTAAATAACTTTAAATCCGGCTCGAAACTGAAGCATTATACACTTGAAATCACCGGAACTCTCTTCTCTTCGCCATAACACCAAAATGAAGAAAAAGAAAAAAAAATTCACGAACCGGACTTTCGACCCTGATGAGGCTATGTATTAGCGAAATATCGGGCTTACAAAAATATCAGTAAATAAAAATGATTTTATCATTATATTCGATAATTCAAAGTTTTCAAATTCCCATATATATATATATATATATATATATATATATATATATATATATATATATATATATATATATATATATATATAATGGGGGTGGGGGAATTTAACGACATATCAACCCAAAAGAAGAACATTAACATCTTACAATGTAGAATGTTGAACTCCAAATAAAATACACTACCTTGGCATTCAGGCTAGGATGAAAGTGTAGTATTTGTTCTAGTAAAAGATGCTTTGCATTCACGATTGACGTTCATAGAATGGAAATATATTACAATGTCCTACGAGGGTTTTGGAGGTAAGTTGATCAATTCTGAAACTACGTTAACCAGATTATTTAAATAAGTATGTTTTAGCTTGAACAATGGCGTTACAATAATATTGTGGGGTCTTTGTTTGTGGCAGGAAATATTTTTAAACACATGAATGTTATACAACAGATGAAGAATACAACTATGTAATTTCAACGAGTCTTGTTAATGTTGAATAACTCATAAAATCATATTAAAACATTTTTTTTTTAAATTGATTAATATGAGAGTTCTTAACTTACAATAAATTGTATTTAAAAAGAAAATATTTGCATACTTTGGTTAGCTCACCCAAACCTTCTGGCCAATGTCCAGGATTAGGATCATTAGGGAATTCAGCCGTGGGAGTTCTGTCTCCATGTCGATAGACCTGCAGAAAAAAAAAAAAAGAAATATCAAGGCCCGGAAGCCACTCAGGGATAAGGGTTATTGCAAGTACATTACGTTAGTGTGGAGATTTGATGAAGTGTTTACTTAAGGGGGCGGTTCATTAGGAATTTGTTAACATTGGACTTGAAGACATCCAAGTTGTAGTCCGGAGGGAAGCAGGCAGACGGAACAGAGTTCCACAGGCGTGCAGTTCTAAGAAAGAAGCTTTGTTCATGGAATCCGCGTTTTGATTTAGGCACAGATATAGAGTGGGGGAAATTTTTCACAGTGGATTCAGCTAGACGGGTGTTTTTCGTGAAAGATTGGCGAGGGGGGACCAGAGATTGGAGTTCAGACGAGCACCTGGCATGGAAATAACGATAAAACAAGGATAGGCTCGCAACGTCTCTTCTGTTGAGAGAGGTTGCAGGGTAGAGAAAAGGGCATCCCCCACTAAGCCACGAAGTCTATTTTGTACTCTGTCAAGGCAGGATAGGCTATTTTTAGCAGCTCCTGCTCAGATATGGCAACAGTATTCCATCCTTGGACGTACTTGGCTTTTATATAGATAGAGAATTGCATCAGTAGTGAGATATCTTCTGGAGCGGTAGAAGGATCCCACATCTTTCCAGCGACTATGGCAACAGACTTGATGTATGTGTTCCATTTCAGATCAGGAGTAAAGGTCAAACCCAGAAGCTTGTCAAAACACGGGGCCTTGTGTTATGTTGATCCATTATTTTCATCTTGGGTGTTTTTAGCACAACGTTTTGATCGCTCCAACCTGCTTTTTGTTAAAAGTTTTTCTATGGCTCAATTTTTCGGGATATCTATACTAATTGTTAATATTAGTGAAAAAAAAATGTTTTACGAAACAGAGGATCGATACCAATGCATTTTTTTTTTTTGAGCCATAGAAAAACTTTTAACAAATATCTTAGTGACCCCTGATGACTGAAGCTTTTTTATGATCTACAGACCCACCCTCAAATAAACGCTTCGAATTCTTGTAATGCAGAGCCAACCCTCTTTTTCCTTAGTAGGAAAAGAAGCATGTTCTCAACACCCGAAGAAGATCGCAGGTTGCAGCGATCGAAACCTTGATGAGAATAATAGTCTTATTAATCAACATAACATGAATATTAATGTTGTGAAAATAAATGGAATTTGAAATGAGTAGTGGTCGTGGTGGTGGTGGTAGTAGTAGTAGTAGTAGTAGTAGTGGTGGTGGTGGTGGTGGTGGTGGTAGTAGTAGTAGTAGTAGTAGTAGTAGTAGTAGTAGTAGTAGTAGTATCGTATGGATTAGCTCTCTAAACCACTATTTTTTAAGCCAGTCTTAGAAATTGTCTTTAGATAGATGAGCTGTCGCATAGCCTTCTTCCAATCGGGTGACTGGACACTGTAGGATCAGGTGGTTTATGTCCTGTGGGGCTTCCTTGCACTTTGAGCAGATTTAGGAGATTATTTATCTCCTAAATCTGTGCTTGTTTACTGCAGCCCTGCAGTGTCTTGTTCTGATCAGGTTTGCATCTACCCACTGCTTCCTACAATTTGTAGCAAAACCTGGGAGGCGCAAAGATGGGTCTTCAATGATGTCCCTTCCTTTGCAAGTATTGTTTCTCCATTCCTCTTTCCATGCCTCAACTGGGTCGAAAGTTTTGATATTTTAGTTGTCTAATGCTGTCAGTTGATCTAGAATGTCTGTTGTATGTTGCTAATGGTGATACTGTTCCATCTTTAACTCTTTGCGAATTTCATAAACAAAAGATCAACATGTGTCCATGCATGTATTGTTTTGTGGTTTTATTCATTATGTCAGTTATAAATCAGCTAGGATCGTGTGTTCGTTGTTGATATTTAACATGGAGAGTTTTAAAGGTTATTTACAGGATGGAGCGATAAAATTATGGCCCTAGAAAAGACAACATGGTTCCATTTCCATTGACGAAAACCGGTTTCCTTTTATACTGCAGACCATCTACTAGTTGGCCAGTTGTGTACAAATCCAAAGTGCAATAGGAGCCTTCTATCATGTCTGAAAGTGACGAAATTAGCAAGATCGCAGATGTGCCACTGTTCAACTCATGCTCTCTACTGATCCAAGTTATGAAAACAGGACCATTGCCAACACCCTCAAAATACATCGCTGGATTGCCACGAATAACAAGGACGTGCTTAGAGTGATGAAAATAAAGTTTCTGGCCACAATTATGGTCTTTGGTGTGGTTTCTAATGAGGGCCACATCATGCCATCTCACATTTTCGAAGATGGCTTCAAAGTCAACACCAAAGTGTACCTGGATGTGCTAAAGAGAGTGTTGATCCCCTAGTTGAATCAGGTGGCAGTTGGCAAACCATGGGTGTGGTAGCAGGACTCGGCCCCAGCCCACAAATCCAAAGAGACCCAGGCTTGGCTTCAGAAAGAGTACTACGACATTGTATCCTTCTGGACCCCCTCCTCCCCGACCTGAACTCGCTAGACTACTTCATTTGGTCATATGTTGAGAACACCACCAACATGACCTCCCACAACACCAAAACCAGCCTGATCTCCGCCATCTGCCGAGTATTCACCGGCGCTTGTGAAAAAGGTATGTTTCCCGTTCTGGACTCATATTGAGATGGTGATTGAGGCTGAAGGCGTTTACATTGAATAGATGTCAGCTCTACTCATAATGAAATTATCTGAATTAATTTTTCCAATAAAAGTTTTAAAATAAATCTCCAGTGTTTTTTTTTTAGGCAACACTTTTATCGTTCCACCCTGTAGTGTTCTTACTGTGCACGTTAATCGTTTTCTTAACTACACTCTATACATCATAGCCTATGAATGAAAAAAGATTTTAAAAAAATAATTTTTTTACTTACAAGAAGTGAACTGTTTAGAAAATAACATAATACTCGCATGCACATGTCTCAGTTTCTGTGTGAATTTAAAATATAATATTAATGACCGGGCAACGCCAGGCAACCTACTAGTAAGGAAGTAAAAACCAGAAATAAAGAATCTCACACCTTTTCGTTTTACTGGTAACTCTCTTTTCCCCCATAGTGTGTATAGTGTTGGGGTGGGGAGGGTAGATTTGTATTTAGGAAAATAACTATCCCCTACTCAGTTAATTGGTTTCTGGATGGGAAAGGGGAGTGATCATAAAAGATTGAATAGGTTGTTTTCTCAGGCCGGAGATGGGATCAGAGGTGGAATTAAGAAAAAAAAAAAAAAGCGATCATAAGCCATGACTACCAAATATCGAATTCATTCGGCGGGGTGGGGGTGGGGGGCTGAATAGTGAGAGGGGGGGCTGTCTGTGAATAAGAAAAGATTAAGTGTTTTAAATAAGAAAATAGTAGGTACTGCAAAAATGGCGGAAAAAAAATAAGGGGACATAGTTTAAAAAGCCCTTCTATCATAATTTTTTGTAAAAAAATAAGGGGACATAGTTTAAAAAGCCCTTCTATCATAATTTTTTGTAGGTTTCCGACTACTTTAAAGACTAAGGTTAATTTCCTAAAGGGGGAAAAATATTTGTACACGTGAAAAAAAAAGTCATAATTAAAAATGTTTTCACGGCGACATTCGGAAGCTGACAAATTCAGTTAAATTTTGAAATTAAATAAATTCATTATAAAAAAACCTTTAAAAGATAAATATTAGTTTTGGGTCTATTTCAAAGATAATTAGTAAAGTCCTAAAATATTGAATTAAATAAAATAATTTAAAAAAACACCTTGTTTATACAAAAAATAGCTTAATTAGCCCCCAAAAGCGAGAGATTCTGGCTTCGCAGAATCACATTAAACCAAAAAATCGTCCAATTCATTAAAATTGGTTAATTTTCTGATTTTTGGTGGATTTTTAAGTAAAGGATCAAAATGTGTGTACATTTTGATTATAATTGACGTTATTCATTTTGCACATACCTGTAAAATAAAAATAAATGAGAGAAAAAGAAAGAGAAAGAAAAAGAACAACAGAGAAAAAGAAAGAGAGAGAAAAAGAAAGAGAAAGAAAAAGAACAACAGAGAAAAAGAAAGAGAGGGAAAAAAAAGAACAACAGAGAAAAAGAAAGAGAGAGAAAAAGAAAGAGAAAGAAAAAGAACAACAGAGAAAAAGAAAGAGAGAGAAAAAGAAAGAGAAAGAAAAAGAACAACAGATAAAAAGAAAGAGAGAGAAAAAGAAAGAGAAAGAAAAAGAACAACAGAGAAAAAGAAAGAGAGGGAAAAAGAAAGAGAAAGAAAAAGAACGACACAGAAAAAGAAAGAGAGGGAAAAAGAAAGAGACAGAAAAAGAACGAGAGAGAAAAAGAAAGAGAGGGGAAAAGAAAGAGAAAGAAAAAGAACGAGAGAGAAAGAAAAAGAAAGAGATGGAAAAAGAAAGAGAAAGAAAAAGAACGAGAAAGAAAAAGAAAGAGAGAGAAAAAGAAAGAGAAAGAAAAAGAACGAGAGAAAAAAAACAACGAGAGAGAAAAAGAAAGAAAGAGAAAAAGAAAGAGAGAGAGGGAGAGAGAGACTACATGAAAAGAGAATTTTATAGAATAGATAAAACAGAGATCATGTGACCAGGTACATGTGAAAAAGCATCATTACTTGCTTTAGAGAGAGAGAGAGAGAGAGAGAGAGAGAGAGAGAGAGAGAGAGAGAGAGAGAGTAAGATGATTGATAATTTATAATTAAAATTAAAAATTAAGAATCGGTTTCATAAGGAAGAACAAACAAAATTGATTGTTTGATTATGAATTATCAATAATCTTACTCAATATTAAAATAGCTCTAGAATATATATGCATATCGAGCTTATTATATATCTACATTACAACGAGCAGTTTTCTTTTTTTTTCTTTTATTTTATTTTAATTGTATTAATGAATTTACTAATACATTAAAATATACTCTGCTCTTTAGACTGTTGTTCTAATCCCTTTAAAATTATATATATATATATATATATATATATATATATATATATATATATATATATGTATATGTATATATATATATATATATATTCTTTGTGCATACGAATCCTTTTTGTTTAGAAGCTCAATGTATCTAATCTATACCGTTAATAAAATAAAATTCTAAATGTTTATTTATTTATTTATTTATGTGTGTGTATGTATATACCAATAAAACGTTTTAACGGATGCACCGACTTGAAAAATTCTTTTTTTCCCTGAAAGGTGTGAGCCCCTAGATTGTCCTTATCTACGAGGGACGTGCAATAAGTAATGCCCCTGACCCACTTCCAGTTGTCTGATCTAGCTGAAATTTTGCATGTGAAATGATTTATATCTCTAAGGGTTATGTGGCAAATTACAGCTCTGAACGAATTGTGGTTTCTGTTGTACAGGTGTTTGAACTGAGTCAGGTGTGAAATGGAGCCTGTTGAATGTCGAGCAGTGATTCGGTTTTTGTATTTGAAAGGACGCACACCACAGGAGACTTTTGATGAAATGAAAGAAACTTATGGTGATAATGCCCCATCATATGACCTTGTAAAACGCTGGCATCGTGAATTCAAACATGGCCGGAAGTCTGTGGAAACAGCTCCCAGACCTGGCCGCCCCCATTCTGCCATTGATGAGGCGTCTGTCCGTCAAGTTGAGACTGCCATTTTGGAAGATTGGCACATTACTATTCGCCAAATAGCCCAAGATGTCAAGTGGAAACTATCATTCATGACCATTTGCATATGCATAAGGTGTCTGCCAGATGGATTCCCAGGTTGCTCACACCATTCCAGAAGCGAGAATGCATCGAGTGCTCGAGGATGAATTTGGAGATGTGCCAAGAAGATGAGTCAAAGATTTTCAAAAGACTGATTACACAGGATGAAACCTGGGGCCATCACTATAATCCAGAGACCAAAGCCCAGTAAATGCAGTGGAAGCACTTGGACTCACCACCTCCAAAGAAGGCAAAGATGCAGCCCGCTGCTGGCAAGGTCATGCTCATAGTCTTCTGGGACCAGGATGGAGTAGTGATGACAGATTTCCTGGCAAAGGGTACCACAATTACAGGAGCCTATTATGCTTCACTTTTGAGGAAATTAAGGGAAGCTATCAAAATTAAGAGGCGGGGCAAGATCAGCAAAGGTACCCTCCTCCTGCAGGACAACGCTCCAGTCCACAACTCGCATGTCACCAGATCAGAAGCACGGACGTGTGGTTATGAAATCCTCCCTACTCTCTTGACCTTGCACCCTTTGACTTTCACCTCTTCCCAGCCATGAAGTTGTTTTTGAAAGGAAAGCGTTTCCCAGATGATGCAGCCTTGATTTCTGAAGTCACGTCGTGGTTGCAGGACCAACCTGGGGTGTTCTACAAAAACGGTCTCCAGAGCTGCATCAAACGATGGGAGAAATGCATAACTCTGAGTGGTTTCTATGTAGAAAAGACTAATAACTGTGCCAAGTTTCGTTGCTCTACTGCTATGGGAAGTGGGTCAGGGGCATTACTTATTGCACGCCCCCCGTATATATGGTTCGTAACGAACAACGCCGGGGTCACACAAAAAGCCTGAAATAAGGGGGTTTTGGGCCGTTTTGTTTTTGTCAAAAAAGTTATCTGCCCATGTCAACGGAATTTAGCACTGTCTGTATACAGTTATAGTAACATCTTTCCATATACAGACAGGATTTGTGGTGCAATGGATAATGTGCCTGACTACGGATCAGAAGATTCCAGGTTCGAATCCTGACAAGTTTGTAATAATTTTAACCATTATCCTTACCCGTAGGGTATTTTTGTTTTTTTTAGTGATTTTGTTTTGTGCATATAGGAATTTCCCATACTCCAAGTTCACAGGGTAAGCGTTGATGGTAAGACGATGTTGAGTGTACTTAATGTTGAGTGTACTTAATGTTGAGTGTACTTAATGTTGAGTGTACTTAATGTTGAGTTTGACATTGCATTGTGTGTGCTGATGTGGCACAGCCGCTAGTGTTAAATATAATAACAGAGCATATATATAAAAGTATAGTTACATTCCAAATTATTATTCGCTTATTATTCCTAAGCGAAACTGGCATTGGACCGACTATTTCCCTAGATGATCTTGTAATTAAAGGATACTAACTTAACATCCAAATCTGACCTCCAAGATCACCATGGGCACGGAATATGTGCCTACATTAAAGATGGCTTTCCATGTGGCGAAGATATCGTCATAGAGGACCATAATTTACCTTATATGTGCTTCCAAGTTGCACTTGCTTACACCACAGCATTTATATTTTCCATCTATCGTCCCCACAACAGCGGAGTTACTATCTTTAAGAGCATATCTGAGAAAATTGACCACATCCCGTCTGCTCATGCTTCAGCCAACATTCACATCTGTTGTGACTTTACTGTTCACAATGTGGAATGGTTAACTCAAACAAGACAGATAATGAGGAAGTTCTGTCAGGATTTCTCCATTGTTTATGACCTCACTAAGATTGTTCATGAACCCACCCGTGTGCCCGATACTGACAGTTAGTATGCAAGTCTCCTTGACCTTTTCCTCGCAACTTGCCCTGAGCTATGCTCATCTTCCATTTTATCACCAGTTGGATCTTCCGACTATTTGGTTGTATCAATTAAGATAAAAACAAAATGTAATAATATATATATATATATATATATATATATATATATATATATATATATATGTTTCATTGAATAACAAGGATAATTTCTGTTTGTTTTTCTTGTGATCCATCTTTTCCATTTGGAAAAAATGTGTTGTAAGAGAAACAAACAGAAATTATCCCTGCTGTTCAGTGAAACATGCATAAGAGAAAATATGCTGCCCAAATAGACTAATATATATATATATATATATATATATATATATATATATATATATATATATATATATATATATATATACACACACACACACATACATACATTCAGCTTTATATTATAGAAGATATATATATATATATATATATATATATATATATATATATATATATATATATGACAAAAGTCTATATTCCAAATTTCAAGATGTTGACCATCTTACCGTTTATTTCTTTCAGCATGTTAAAATGTTCAATTCTTGACAGCACCTGTTTCGTAGCGCAGAATCATTCACGTAATTATCCTGTCAATTTTGGAATTTATTCCACCCTTACCTCAAGAGAAGAATTCAAAGATGGAGTGACAAAAAAAAAAAAAAAACACAATTGGAACTTTATTGTCAATTTTCAGATTTTGTAATAATGCCCATATTCCTTTATTTTCTTTTAACGTTGATGAGTTTTTATTCTTCTGATGATGTTAAGGATGGAATAAATAAAAAAAAAATTGACATAATAATTGCATGAATGATTCTGCGCTATGAAAAAGGTGCCGTCAAAAATTGAACATTTTACATGCTTAAAGTAATAAATGGTAAGATGGACAACATCTTGAAATTTGGAATATAGACTTTTATTATTTATTTGTATATGCTCTGTAGTTACATCGAGCTTCATAAGTTAAAGGATTGATATAAATAAAGAATGAAATATAATTGAATATGCATATTTTTCTCATAAACACACACATGTGTTTGTGTGTGCGTGTGTGTGTGTCTATATATATATATATATATATATATATATATATATATTGTCTGTATTTTTGAGATGAAGTGTTTTCATTGATTGAGATTGTCGGACTGACTCCCTCATCTTGGTTGTTATAGTCACAACGTTTCGGCCGTTTTGCCCTCCGGCCTTCATCAGGTGTTTTGTATCGAACTGGGGAACCGTTTGTTAGGAGTCTCGAACCCAACCCCTTATTATTATTACGGGGGTACCGTGTTCGGACTCCAGCTAGTTGCTGATTCTCTGTTTTGAATGTTATTTTTTACTGCCTTCGTTCAGGATTGAACTCCAATCCTGAATGAAGGCAGTGAAAAATAACATTCAAAACAGAGAATCAGCAACTATGTCCCAGAGCCTAGCTGGAGTCCGAACACGGTACCCCCTAATAATAATAAAGGGTTGGGTTCGAGACTCCTAACAAACGGTTCCCCAGTTCGATACAAAACACCTGATGAAGGCTGGAGGGCAAAACGGCCGAAACGTTGTGACAATAACAACCAAGATGAGGAAGTCAGTCCAACAATCTCAATCAATATATATATATATATATATATATATATATATATATATGTATGTGCATGTATAAATATGTGTATGTATATATAAATGTCCATATATAATGTCTGTGTGTATATTGATGTGTGTGCATGTGTGTGTGTGTCCTATACCTCTGACCCCAGAATGTGTAAGAAGTATGGGTGAGGGGACTATTTTTATTCTTCCCTTCTATTTTCTCCGGCTAATAATGTGTCTGTCAGTCAACCCAGGAAAGAAACAAACGATTTTATTGTTAAACGATCAAAAGAAAGGACTTGAAATTCCCACGTTGAACGCATTCTTCTTTTCCCCCATTTTATATGCAAGGCCAGAATTTGATAGTGACACAAATTGCTGGCAAAGCGGAGACCCCACACCATGTGCTAAGGTCGTTTGCCTAAAACCAGGATGGACCACCAACCGAGACAAGCAAGTGAGACCTCATTTCTTTAATTGTGATAAATCTAGGTGGTTGCTGTTGTTGCGCCTTATTCAGAAGGTATTTTTTGTCATTTTACCCCAAACATAGCACAGGGCCACTTAGTCGTGAGGGGCTACTATCTGGGACCAGATTTTCAGGGATACTATGTATGGAGTTGGGCAGCGAGATGTTTGTTCACATTACATTTGAATTTCTGCATGTCAAGGAAGCAAGGGTCCAAGAGGGAATTTCAAAGTGCAGCAATCTGACGGAAAAAGCTATTCGAGTAGAAGGCTTTACGGCATCTAGGGATCTTTCCCGTGTCTCGCTCATATGTCCTATTCTGAATTCATAGCAGTGTACCGATATCAGTGGACTTGTTTTTTTTTTCTACCAAAACGGTCATTAAAGATGATTTTTTTATGTTTAACATATTTTAACCTGATAAAAATTATTGCACAATAAAAAGCAATTAAATTAAAACAAAAATTATTTTTCTTATTTCGAATTATTTAATCAAGTAAAAATACATTTTTACTTCAGAACTAAATTTAAAAAGTTAATCTAATAAATTACCTAACAATTTAATAAACAAACATATTTTAAAAACTTAGTGTAATTTAGAAAATGCAATGAAAAAAGCTTTTTAAATTTAGTAATCAAGTAAAAAATGCATTTTTATTTGATTAAATAATTCGAAACACGAAAAATGATTTTTGTTTTAATTGTTTTATTGTGCAATAATTTATATGGGTTTGAAATATGTTAAACATTAAAAATCATTTTTAATGACCGTTTTGGTAGAAAAAAAAAACTAAGGCCACTGATATCGGTACACTGCTATGAATTCGAACTAGAGGCATGTGAGCGGAAAAGGGAAATTAGAAATCAGGGAGCAATCAAAGGCTGCGATCCGAAATTTCATTTTTTATAAATATGCACATATACATACAAGGATTTCATTAGACTGAAATGTGGAATGGGGAAAAAAGGGGGGAAAAAATGTGTTGGATCCTCACAATTCTAAGTAATTGAGCACCAACTTTTTTTCTGGTTTGTTCAGAATCAAAAACAAGCATGTCAATCTCTAAGTGGGAGTGCAATGAATCGGTACTCTTGAAAACCTCTGAATTGAGGCATCATCACTGGCAGCTCTTGACTTTAGGATGTGAGGGTGTTTTTTTTTTTTTTTTTAGAAACTACTTTTTAATATTCATTGAAGACCCAACTTTGCGCCTCCCAAGTTTTGCTACAAATAATAGGAAGCAGTAGGTAGCCGCAAACCGGATCAGAAGAAGACACTGCAAGACTGCAGTAAACAAACACAGGTGGAGACAAATAAAGTATCCAATTTGCACAAAGTGCAAGTATGCCCCCCCCTCTTCTTCCAGGACACAGACCACCTGATCCTACATTGTCCAGTCATCTGACTGAAAAGAAGCTATGCAACAGACCACTCAGACTGGCTAAAAAATAGAGATCTAACCATGCGATACTACTACTACTACTACTACTACTACTACTACTACTACTTTATTAATAAAAAAATCATGATCATCATCATCATTAGAATGCCAACAAATCATCAGGAATGATCAACAAACAAACAAGCAAACAAACAAACAAGCAATCATCATCATCAGCATCATATTCAGTTTAACGTCCATTTTATGTGCTGACATGCAGTGGATGGTTTTCAGAAATTGATTTCCAAACTAATCTATCTCTGGTTAGGTCTTTATTTATCCCTCTTTCTCACAAACCTATTCTTATCACTTCCTCTCATGTTTTCCTTAACTTTCTGCTCTGAACTGACTCTGCTATCTCAACTGTTCTACGTCTACTAATCTAAGAACTCTCATCCATTCTTTCAATGTGACCATACTATGGTAGTCTTCTGTTCTGCACCAAATTTCCTATAGTGTCTAAGTATCCTTATCACAGTTGAAAGCCTCTGAAGAATAAAGTTTAATGGAAAGATTAGCAGTTGAATGATGATATTATGAGAGTTGAAAATATCGATTGACACGAACAAAATTTGATGATTTATAAAGATGGTTTATTCAAATGAAACATATCTGATGACTTATAAAAATGATTTATTGAAATGAAAAAAATTTGATGACTAATAAAAGTGATTTATTAAAATGAACAAAATTTGATGACTTATGAAGATGATTAATTAAAATCAGCAAAATCTGATGACTTAAGTAGTTAATGACACGGACTGACAACCTGAATGTGCCAAGTTCGAATTCATTTAATTCCAAAAAAAAAACTCTTTCATTTGGGATGTCGGCAACATTTATAAGTTCTCTTGTTCAAGAAACCGATTTCTTCTTTTTAAAAATAATTTTAAATCAAAAGATATCAGAGTGATTGGGAGGATGAATGCTGACAATGGAATCATTTGATTCATACGAAATGAATAAATAAAGTCAAGAAATGGGATTTTATTTTTACCTTTAGTTTTATGGTCGATTTAAAAACTAAATTTTTTTTTATAAAGGTTTATGTCCTTTAACTTATTAACACAAGAAGTCTATGTGCTTTATCTTGACACGGGAAGTGTTAGCGCTATAATAAAAATTTCAGAATAAAATGAAAGAGAGCGAAACCATTTGGGCAGCACTTCTTATATCAAAGCATAAAAAAAAAGTCAGGGTTAATTTCTAACTACCACGTTTGCCCTGATTGTGAAAATAGAATCACTGGGTGCATTCAACTCAAGAACACGTGGAGAGTGAAGAAGGAGATGAGAGGTGGGTAGGGGTAAGCATCGCAACATAGCATTGTGTACACAACCACCTAACCCGCAACAAGCGTTCACCCAAATAATCGTTTTGAGTTTAGAACAAATAAAACAAAACAAAATAACTGGGAGAGAAGAAGTGAATATACATCATCGCCGGCCAGTGTCTGGTTGGTACGGATCACAAGCAACAGTTCAGGGCTACCTGTTATATTTATCATATTTACAGATTCTTTTAGACCTCGTGTAAATTAGGTTTTGAAGACAATTTTGTTGTTTTCTTAAAGAAAATTAAGAAAGTTACTAAATATTTATAACAGCAAAACAAATACACTAAATTAATACAAAAACACAAAATAAAACATGAATTATCTGAACATTTTGTTAAACTAAAGCAGAATTTAGATTTTTATAAAATAATTAACATTTCAACATAAATTAAAAGAGGAATTTTTGTATTTTTTGTTTTTTCAATGAACAGTTTCTCCTTTAAAGAAATTCTTTAGAAAAATTTAAAATCTTCTTAATTGCCTCTCCTTGTTCAGAGTTGAATTCTTAAAAAGTAAAAAAAAAAAAATGTCCACCAAACCTAAAATGTACAAGATCCGATTTTTTATTTATTTATTTATTTTTTTATTTTTTTATTTTTTGAAAAATTGGTATTGGTTCTCTACTTGATATCCACCTAAAACCATTTTTTTTATACATCAGAACCTGATATTCCAAAATGGTGCCCCCCCCCCAAAAAAAAAGAAAAAAAAACTATTAATTTCCCAGCCGATTTGGTTTACTTTTACATAAACTTTTCCAGGTTTCAAACAAAACCCTTTATTTATTGTTTCAAACAAAACCCTTTATTTATTGTTTCAAACAAAACCCTTTATTTATTGTTTCAAACAAAACCCTTTATTTATTGAGGGTAATAAATTAAATAAAGGGTTGAATTCGAAATTCCATCCAGATTTTCGAGTTCAACAGAAAGATTCCTGAGTTCAACAAGATTCACCTGAATTATGTCAAACGTTACATAGACTAAAACATTGTGAAAATAACACTCAAGATGAGAACAATAATCTGAAAAATTCAAATACCAATAATCAATTCTCATCTCATAAATTCAAAAATATAATAATTATAAATTAAATCTGGACAGTATAGAGAAATGTGTGCAGAACAGGAGACTTTGATGGTATGGCCACATTGAAAGAATGAATAAGGTTTTTTTTTTCTTTACATTTTATTCATCCTTCCCCTAAAATGAGCATAGTGTCACTTGAACGTAACGGGCTACTATCCCAAACCATATTTACAGGAGTACAATATAGAGAGTTGAACAGCAACATGTCTGTCAACAGTACTTTTAAACTTCTGCAATTTTTTTCATGGAAGCAGGAAACAAGGAGGGAATTCCAAAGTTTAGAAATTTGTGGGAAGATACTCTTAGAGAAGAAATCTTTTCTCCACCTAAGATTTTCTATGGCGAAAAGGGGAGGGAGATTTGGCTGCTTGTCGACTTAGTCATGGCTATTTTCTCCAATATGGCACAAGTGCTACGAGTTGTCAGAGTACATCCTAATAAAGTACTTGTAAAACAGCCACAGGGATGAGGCGATGGGACAGCGGCTGGGGCTTGGTTGACAGTGTGAAACCTATTAGATTGGAATTGCATGAGTTCAGATGTGGCAACAATACTCCATGCATGGCCGAGTGTTTGGATTAGTCGATAATAAAAAGCTGAAGTAACAAGTTCAGTTCATAGATGAAGTTCAATAAAAACACGGGAGGAAGTGATAAAGATGGATAAATAAAGACCTGATCAGAGATAGGTTGATTTGGAAGTCAATTTTTATGAACTATCCAATGCATGTCAACATGTAAAACGAACACCACTATTACTGATGATGATGTTGACGATAGCGGCGATGATGATGATGATGATGATGATGATGATGATGATGACGACGCCGCCGACAACGACGACGATTATGATGACGATAACGATTTACACCGGAGTTGACCATTCGCGGATCAAGTAAAGAATAGATACCCCGTAGCAGACGACGCCGCCTGGCGGTGCCAGGCGCACAATTCAACTAACACCGGTGATTCGACCTTGACATTGGCACAAGCACACGGCGTCGGTTGTTTGTAAACACGTCAAATAGCAAACATGCTCGAATATTCGCCAGCAATTTTTTTTTTTAAATATATTTACAAACTTTTGAAGATAAACCTTAGAATAATAATTATATTTCGCGGATTTTTGTGCGAAAGATTGATTTTTATGTAAAGTGTTTTATAATTCTTTTTCTTTTTGTGTTTTTTTTAATACAATTCAGTATTTATTTAATTATTCTTTCTTTAAAACATTAACTTTACCGACAATTAATATATTTTTTAAATAATATTTTTAAATATTGAATTTTGATTTAATCTCATGATACCATCACGTGATCAATTTATTAAATGACAAAAAAATCCAAAAGTAGAAGGAGCTAAAATTTTATGAGGTATTAAAAGAAATTAATATTTGGACCATTTTGTTTTAAATACTGTAACAAATGGATAAAGCCATCTATCCATACTACATTTCATCTTTATAAAAATAAAAGTTATAAAAAGATATGAATAAAATAATATTTTTTTTTTATCTCGATTGTTTATACTTGTGATTTTATTATGCATAAAAAATTGCCTCGGCCTAAAAGGATTTCTCCTTCACTGACCACCGACATACATCGCACTGTAAATAAATATTGAATTGTATTAAAAACGCACAAAAAAGAAATGGCCAAAACCGTATAGAATGAACCTTTTTTTATAAGTTTTATTCAAACAGTCTTTATTTGAACTTAATGGACTGTTGTTGTTTTTTTTTATTATTTATTAACTGTTTTATTCTTTTTATCAAACAAAAATAGAACTTTTATAATGAAATATATATTATGGACTGTTTTTCAAACATCGAAATTTTAAAATTAAAGTTTTATTTAAAACAAAAAAAAAGACGAGGTGTTTTTTCTTTTCGAGATATTTTTTTCACCATTTATTACTTTGAAATTTTATTCAACAATGAAATGATAAAAAAAAAACTTTTCGTTAAATATATTTTTAAAAAATTATTATAAAATATCTATAAAGTCTATTTTTATGTCTGTAAAAGTTTGTTGAAAGTTCAAATAAAGTTTATAATTTAATTGAAAAAAAAAACACCTCGTCTTTTTTTTTTTTTAAATAAAACTAACTTTAATTTTAAAATTTCGAAACAGTCCATAATATATATGTCATTATAAAAGTTCTATTTTTGTTTGATAAAAAGAATAAAATAGTTATTAAAAAGTTCTGTAAATATATTAAACACGCACTCAGAAAGACACCCATTTATTGAAATATCTTTTATTTTTAAAAAAATCTTGCTCGCGAATATTCGTAAAAATGTAATATTTAAAAATATTATTTTGAAAATATATTAATTGTCGCCGAAGTTAATGTTTTAAAGAATAGATATTGAATTGTCTTAAAAACGCACACAGAACCCCCCAAAACACGGTACATAAAAATCAATCTTGGTCGCAAAAATCCAAAACAGAAAGAGACACCCGTTTATTTAAATATCTTTTATTTAAATACGTTCGTTTTGTTACTTATTTTAAAAAAATGTTTTGTAAATATATACTTTTTCTTTTAAATCTTCAAAGGTTTTGTAAATATATTAAAAAAAAAAAATGCTGGTGAATATTCGAGCATGTTTGCTATTTGACGTGTTTAAAAACAACCGACGCCATGTGCTTGTGCCAATGTCAAGGTCGAATCACCGGTGTTAGTTGAATTGTGCGCCTGGCACCGCCAGGCGGCGTCGTCTGCTACGGGGTATCTATTCTTTACTTGATCCAGCTATTCTAACGGTTACTTATTCCATTTTCTTTTCTTTTTTTTTACATTTTTATTTATTTATTTTCTTTTTCTTTTATTACCTAATCCAAAGGGTACTTATGCCATCTTTCCCTTTTTTTTGGTTTTTATTTTATTGTTCGTTTTCTCATTATCGTTTACAGTTTACACAAAGAAAATCGCGTTTATAAAAAAAAAAAAAAAAAAAAAAAAAAACACGAAACGAACTAACCATGGAGTCCATGTTTTACAACAAACTCTTACAGTCGACAACTACTACTTGCGTATCCAACTGTATTTATGCAACGTCCCTTTCTTTTCCACCATGGAGTTTTATTTTCTCTGTGTTTCATGATTTTTGAGTTTTTTTTTCTTTACCAACTGCGCCTGATTTACGGTCAGGCATGTATCGGGCGACACCGGCAATCATCGGTGTCACCATCGACCGTTCTTCATATGTTCATACGATTACTCCACTTTATAGTTTCCTTATTTTATTAATTTTCTTTTTCCCTTCGGTTATGTTTACAGTTATTAAGAAGATACTCAACTTTATATTTTTCTTATTTTAGTTATATTTCTTTCCGTCGGCTATGTTCACAGTTACTTTTAAGGTGATACTAAGGTGGGGGGGGGGTGAATTCTTATTAGATTAGTTACTTATTCGTTATTTATTTTCTTAACTGGAAAACTAATATGATAGCGATAAATACCGCCTGTAACCGATATTCATAATCCACAGAACGAAACGAATTGGAAAATAAACACAAAAAATAAAAATAAAAAAATAAAAAAACTACGGGTAAATATTTGGCAAAAAAAAAAAAAAAAAAAAAAAAAAAACATCCGAAAAAGTACATACTAAAATATATCAAACATATTCGAATTTTACAAGATAGGTTTCTTCAAGTTTCTTTTTGGGGTTTATTTGCATTGGGAACTTTTTTCGGTTTGTTTTGTTTTTTACAAGTACTGCGTCTGTTACGACGCTGCTCGGCTGACACCCATGATTGCCGGTCTCGCCCGATTCGTGCTTGACAGGAATTCACTTTCAGTTTTTGTTCACAGTTTTTTTTTGGGGGGGGGGGTAAATACAGCTAGGCATCATTCGCAGCACGATCACCGCGAACGTCCGATTGGAATATCTCCTTTAAATGGGGAGCTGGTTTCCACCCCCATCATCTTCGGGAAGCCAAAACTGACCCGCATTGAAACAAAGTAAACAAGCGCCAAAAGACTGCCCCGCAGTAATTAAAAAAAAAAATGACACGTCATCGTAACGACTTCGCGATGTCCTCATTAAACGACCAACTGTCAATCAAACCTCTGGGACTTTTTAACCCTTAATTTAACACGCTTCTCAATACCTAGGTGGGTGCCTATTTTTTCCCTTTCGTTTCCACCTTCGCGTTAAGGCTTCGGGGTTCAATCCGATCTTCCTACTAAAACTTTTATTTTTTCTTTTAACGTTTTTTTTTAACACACACACCTACAAACACACGGGCAACGCTGGGTACTCACCGCTAGTATCTATCTATATATATATAAAAAAAAATGCTTGCTTAATATTTCCATCTGTTGTCTTCCAGCATTTTGAACATTTGTTATTGGTAATTTTAAAATACTTTTTTCGAGAACTTTTTCACTTCAGCTTCAAATGGTGGTCGCCGTGAGACTTAGAAAAATATTGATATTTTAGATCGTTAGATAAAAAGGCAGCATTCTCTGTTCGTGTTTCTGCGTCATAGAACAGCCTGCTTTAAAGTCGCATTGGATAACCATTCATAAATAGTGTATAGATGCAATAGCTTCATTCTTTTGACATGGCTTTTTGGATAAAAATATTTGTGAACGAAAATTAATATTTAAAAAAATAAACATAGTAAAAGGTTTCTTTTATTTCCCCCCGGCAGCACCGTTCGTGTTGTATCAAATAAATTGATTTCAGAGTATTGGATGCTTTCATATAAGATTTGGTTGAAAGAGTATCTGAGGACAGAGTTGTGACTTGTGCTCACCATAAATCCATCTTTCCTATTCGAAATTCAGGTATTCTGAGAAATAGTCAGGATGTTTTTTAGTTCCAAATTAAAAACTTGTAATTAGTGTTTAGTGAACTTAAAAAACACCTTTATTTGAACCGTACATTATTTGAACTGTACATTATTTGAACTGTACATTATTTGAACTGTACATTATTTGAACTGTATATTATTTGAACTGTATATTATTTGAACTGAACTGCAGATTATTTGAACTGCACATTATTTGAACTGTACATTATTTTAACTGAGCTGCACATTATTTGAACTGTACATTATTTGAACTGTACATTATTTGAACTGTATATTATTTGAACTGTATATTATTTGAACTGTACATTATTTTAACTGAGCTGCACATTATTTGAGCTGCACATTATTTGAACTGTACATTATTTGAACTGTACATTATCCGTAATTTCTGGTGTGTGAGTAGCTAGATTGTGATTAAGTGGTTAATGACACGGACTGACAACCTAGACGTGCCAAGTTCGAATCCATTTCATTCCCAAAAAGAACTCGTTCACTTGGGATGTTGGCAACATTTACCAATTCTCTTGTGTAAGAAACTGATTTCTTCTTTCTAAAAAAAGAATTTTAACTCGAAAGATATCAGGGGTGAGTGATAAATGCCAACAATGGAATCATTTGATTCATACGAAATGGTTAAATAAAATCAAGAAATTTTATTTTTACCTTTAGTTTATGGCCAATTTAAGAACAAAGTATTTTTTGATGTAGGTTTATGTTTTTTATCTTGACACAGGAAGTCTATGTCCTTTATCTTGATATAGGAAGTATTAACGCTATAATAAAAAATTTCAGATTAAGATGAAAGAGAAGAAAACTATTTTGGCAGCAGTTCTCATATTAAACCATAAAGGAAGAATTAGGATTAATTTCTGACCACCGCGTTTGCCTTGATTGCTAAAAGAGAATTACTGTGTACATTCAATTCAAGAGCACAACGAGAAAGTGGGAGGAGAGTGAGTGAGGGTGAAGTTTTGCAACATCGCATTGTGTGCATAACCATCCTTCACACAACAAGCGTTCAAATTATTGCTTTGAATTTTGAAAGAAATTTAATAAAACAAATGAAAATAACTGGGAGACAAGAAATGAACATATATCATCGCTGGACCGTGTTTTCTTGGTTCGGATCACAAGCAAGGGTCCAGGGTTGCCATTTTTATATATATCATACTTACGGATTTTTTTAGACATGGTGTAAATTAGGTTTGGAAGAATATTTTATTTTTATTTTTGAAGTGTTCCACTCGGAACCCGGGGGAGAAAATTCAAAGAACTGTTAATATTGGTAAAACAAATACACTCAAATAATATAATAATGCAAAATAAAACATTAATTACCTTAACATTTATTGAATTAAAATAAAATTTAAGTTTTTTAAATAATTAGAATTTCGAAATAAATCAAAAGAGACAATATTTGTATTTTTTTTTTCAATAAATAGTTTCTCTTTCAGGGAAATTAAAAAAAAACAAAAAAACTGTAAAAACTTCTTGAACTGGCTCTACATGTTCTGAGTTGAATTCTTAAAAAATAAACACAAAAAATTGTCCACCAGATCTAAAATGCACAAGTGCTGATTTTTTAAAATTATAAGAATTATCTTTTTACAGATTGGTATTAATCTACTACTTGCTAGATCCTTAGGACTGTTTTATTTTATATATATATAATATATATATATATAAAGTGATGAAAAAACCGGACTAGAGTGCTCAATGTGTAGTCCAGAATAAGTTTACATATTGCTTCCGCTAGGGGGATATTCTCAAAAGAAGAGGAAATATCCGACTAGCTTCGTCAGAATTCATAGATCATCTATGAATTCTGACGAAGCTACTCGGATATTTCCTCTTCTTTTGAGAATATCCCCCTAGCGGAAACAATATGTAAACTCATTCTGGACTCACAGTAATAAATTTCCTATATATATATATATATATATATATATATATATATATATATACACACATCAGAACAGTGAAACAAAAGAATGGACATCATATAGTCTTCTTTCCCAGCCTAGAACCGATTTGGTTCATTTTTACATAAATCTCTAAACATGTTTTTTTATTCGTATTATTTAGATTCTTGGGACTACTATTATCATCTTGAGTGTTAGTTTCATAACGTTTCAGGCGATGTAACCTACGACGTTGTTCAGGAGTATCTTGTCGAACTCAGCAATCTTTCTGTCCAACCCAGAAATTTTAAAAGAATTTCAAACAGATGCATTTATTTATTTTTTATTTATTTATTTATTTTTTTTTTTATTTATTCTGCTGGAATTGAAAAAATCTGAAAAATTCAAATACAAATAATCAATTCTCATCTAAAAAATTCAAAAACATAATAACCACAAATTAAGTCTGGACAGTATAGAGCGATGTGTGCAGAACAGGAGACTTTGATGGTATGGCCACATTGAAAGAATGAATAAGGTTTTTTGGGCTTTTTTAAAACTCTTTATCCCCACCCCCAAACAGCATATTATCACTTGAATGTAAGGGGCTACTTTTTGAGACCATATTTACAAAGGCAAAATGTAGAGAGTTGAACAGCAACATATTTGTTCACAGCACATTTATACTTCTACATGTTAATACATTCATGGAGGCAGGAAATACGGAGGGATTTCAAAGTCTTGCAGTTTGTGTGTAGAAACTATTACAAGGTTTTCCTCCATTTAGAGATCTCTATGGTGAAGTTGGGGATTTTAGTCGTGGCTATTTTCTTCAAGGTGACACAAGTGCTACGAGTTTGTCAGAGCACATTCTATTAAAATACTTGTTGGACAAGCATGGGTATATAACATTGTGGTGATGGGACAGAGGATGGAGCTAGGTTGATAGTGTGGGATCTATTAGATTGGAGACTCTTTTCTGGATTTTACGTAAGAATGAAAACTAGTGATGCATGTTAACATGTGACAAGAATACTCCATGCATCGACCAATTCTTGGATTTTGGTGATGCAGCTATCACTAGTTTTTCACTCTTACGTAAAGTCCAGAAAAATGTCTTCAATCTAATAAGTCTCACACTATCAACCAAAGTTCAACCCCTGTCCCATCACTAAAATCCAAGAATTCATCCATGCATGGAGTATTGTTGCCACATTTCAACATGCGTCTATCACTAGTTTTTCACTGAACTGAGGTAAGAAGTTCAGTCTACAGTGGAAGTTCAATGAAAATATGGGAGGAAGTAATAAAGATGGAGCTGAGAGGAAGATGGGTAAATAAAGACCTGGCCAGAGATATGTTGGTTTGGAAGTTAATTTTTACAAACTGTCCAACAGATGTCAACATGTAAAATGGACACCATAACTACTACTACTACTACTACTGGCCCTGTTGGTGGGGCATTAGAATACGCCGACTGCCCCCCTGCAGAGGGTAAAAATCCCTCAATGGGGGTCCTGGATATGATCTTAAACTATATCCAGTGGTGAGGCACAGCTTGTGGGCTTTGGGGAGTGTGGAGCCACCCTTTAATTACCATTGCTCTCAGGTCTACTCTGACCCGGAGTGGTAGTACCTGTTAGGGTCCCAACTATGGGTTGAATAGAAACCAACATGAAAACAACAAATATATTCTATTAAAAAAAATTTTTCTTCAAAATCTTTGGATTTGGCATTAAATAACCCGAAAAAGGTTGATATGCCGTAAAACAAAAACAACCAACCAACTAACTACTACTACGATGATGATGACGACGACGACGACGCCGCCGATGATGATGATGACGACGACGACGGCGACGACGATGATGATGATGATGATGATGATGATGATGATGCCGGCGACGACGATTTACATTGCCTTACTACAGAAAAAGTTTTAAACTTCCACGTTCATCTCTTCAATTGCATTACAATTCTCGGTGGCAATAATGTGGTTAACGACACGGATTGTTAAGCTGGGTGTGCTAAGTTCGAATCCAGTTAGTTCCACATGAACGCTTTCACTTGGGATGTTAGCAAGAGTTTCATGTTCTCTTGTGTAAGTAACCGGTTTCTTCTTTCTAAAAGAGAATTGTAACTCGAAAGATATTGGGCGGTGGGAGGGGGGAGAGGGTCAATATTAACAATGAAATCATTTGATTAATACGAAATGAACGAATAAAGTCAAGAAATGGGATTTTATTTTTACCTTTAGTTTTATGGTCGATTTAAGAACAATTTTTTTTTTTTTTTATGAAGGTTTATGTCTTTTCTCTTGACACCGGAAGTCTATGTGCTTTATCTTGACACAGGAAGTATTAACGCTATAATAAAAATTTCAGAATAAGATGAAAAAGAAGAAAACCATTTTGGCAGCACTTCTTGTATTAAACCATAAACGAAGAATCAGAATAAATTTCTGACTACCGCGTTTGCCTTGATTGTCAAAAGAAATCACTGTGTACATTTAACTCAAGAGGGAAGGGGAAGAAGGGAAGTGCTAATATTCCTGTCAAGATAAAGAGGTTCCCACCTGCACCAAGAGTTCACCCAAATTATCGTTTTGAGTTCGCAACAAATAAAACATAAGAAAATAATAAGAAGAGAAGAAATGAACATACATCATCACCGGCCAGTGTCTGGTTGGTACAGATCACAAACAACGGTTTAGGGCTGCTAATTATATTTATGATATTTACAGATTTTTTTTTAGCACTTGTGCATTTTAAATTTGGAAGACAATTTTGTTCTCATTTTTGAAGAATTACACTCGGAACAAAGGGAGACAATTCAAAGAATCTTTAAAATTTCACTTAATTTATTGGTAAAAGTCATACAAATACATTCAATTAACACATTTTTTAGGTTTTATAAAATAATAAAAATTTGAAAGACATTGTAATAAATATTTTTTTCATTTTTTTTTTTTTTCAGTGAACAATTTCTCTTTCATAGAAACTGTGAGGAACTTCTTTGGTTGTTTTTAGTGAAATTCTTCAAAAATAAAAAATGTCTTTCGAGAAGTTTTTCATTTCAGCCTCAAGTTGTGGTCAGAAAGATATCATTGGCAATTTCGTTTTATAAAAAACATATGCAGCATTTTCTACCTGAAGAAGGTCGGATGTTAAATCGACTAAAACAGTTTGCCAGTAGATGTGACGTCATGATGTTTTATATATATATATATATATATATATATATATATATATATATATATATATATATATATATATATATACATACATATATATATATATACATATATATATATACATATATATATATACATACATATATATACATACATATATATATATATACATATATATATATATACATACATATATATATAAATATATATATATAAACATATATATATAAATATATATATATATATATATAAATATATATATATATATATGAGGAGATTTGCTGAAGTGTTTAATTAGGGGGGCGGTTCATTAGGAATTTGTTAACATTAGACTTGAAGACATCCAAGTTGTAGTCCGGAGGGAAGCAGGCAGACGGAACAGAGTTCCACAGGCGTGCAGTTCTAAGAAAGAAGCTTTGCTCATGAAATCCGCGTTTTGATTTAGGCACAGATATAGAGTGGGGGAAATTTTTCACAGTGGATTCAGCTAGACGGGTGATTTTCGTGAAAGTTTGGCGAGGGGGGACCAGGGATTGGAGTTCAGACGAGCACCTGCCATGAAAATAACGATAAAACAAGGATAGGCTCGCAACGTCTCTTCTGTGGGAGAGGGGTTGCAGGGTAGAGAAAAGGGCATCCCCCACTAAACCACGAAGTCTATTTTGTACTCTGTCAAGGCATGATAGGCTGTTTTTGGCAGCTCCTGCCCAGATATGGCAACAGTATTCCATCCTTGGCCGTACTTGGCTTTTATATAGATAGAGAATTGCATCAGTAGTGAGATATCTTCTGGAGCGGTAGAAGGATCCCACCATCTTTCCAGCGACCTTGGCAACAGACTTGATGTACGTGTTCCATTTCAGATCAGGAGTAAAGGTCAAACCCAGAAGCTTGTCAAAACACGGGGCCTCACCCAGACGAGAGCCATCCATCACAATTGATGCCAGCTGGGGATCAGAGCGTTGATGATGTAAGGATAGGAGTTTGGTTTTAGATGCATTAAAGGTAACTAGCCACATCTTCCCCCACTGAACCACGCGCTCGAGATCAGAGGAGAGAGAATCCGAGAGAACTTCGTCATTTACAGCCTTTGATGTGTTGCCGTAGATGGTCGTGTCATCAGCATAGATGTCAACGAATGATTTAAGTATGTGTTTAGGGAGGTCATTGATGTAGATCAGGAAGAGAGTTGGGCCAAGGATTGACCCCTGAGGGACTCCAGCATTTATATTGCAGGCCTCCGATTTTTGTCCATCTACCACTACTCTTATGAGCCTATCGGAGAGAAATGATTTAATGATTGAGAAAACATTTCCAGTTATACCGTAGCTGGAAATCTTGTGAAGTAGACCCTTATGCCATACTTTGTCAAAGGCCTTTGATATGTCAAGAGCAATTGCCCTAGAAAGGAAGCCTTTGTCAAGAGATTCACTAATCCTGTGGGATATAACCGTCAGCACATCTGCAGTAGATCTTGCAGAGCGGAAACCATATTGTGTGTCACTAAGAAGGTTGTTTCTGCTGAGGTGGTTGACTATTTCTCTATTTAATATTGATTCCAGTAACTTACTCATAACACAGAGAAGACTTATTGGTCTGTATTGAGAGGGAGAGGACTTATCACCTGAATTCTTAAATACAGGGCAAACTGATGAGGTCTTCCAGGGGGTCGGAAAGCACTTCTCCTTAAGGCAGCGCTTAAATGTGGTGCAATGGGGGAAAAAATGGCTGGTTACTTTTAACGCATCTAAAACCAAGCTTCTATCTTTACATCATCAACGTTCTGATTCCCATCTGGTATCAATTGAAATGAATAACTCTCCTCTTGGGGAGGCTTCATGTTTTGACAAGCTTCTATGCTTGACATTTACTCCTGATCTGAAATGAAGCACATACATCCAATCCGTTGCCAAGGGCGCTGGAAAAATGGTGGGATCCTTCTAATGCTACAATAGATATCTACCTATATAAGAGCCAGGTACTCCAGGGATGGAGTATTGTTGCCACATCTGCGCAACAGCTGCTAGAAATAACTTATCCTGTCTTGACAGAGTTCAAAATAGACTTCATATCTTAGTGAGGGATGCCTTTTTCTCTTCCCTGCAACCTCTTTCTTACAGAAGAGACGTTGCAAGCCTGTCTCTGCTCTATTGTTATTTTCATGGCAAGTACTTGTCTGAGTTCCAATCTATGGTCCCCCCTTCGCCACACGTTCACAAGAAACACTTGTCTAGCTGAAAACACTATCAATAATTTCCCCCACTCTTTATCTGTACCTAAACCTAAACGTAGATTCCATGAACAAAGTTTCTTTCTCAGAACTGCCCACCTGTGGAACTCTCTTCTATTTGTCTGCTTTCCAGCTGACTACAATATGATTATCTTCAAGTTCAATGTAAACAAGTTCTTGATGAGCCGTTCCCCTTAAGTAATCCAATTTACCAAATTTAAACTTCTGACGATTACTATGATATTGTATCTTTTGACCACTGTACACGCTTTAACCCTTATCCTCGAGTGGCCTCTGGACCTTGATAAGTGGTGATTCTTTTGTAAAAAAAAAAAATAGGATGGTGACGAAATTCTTAACTACAAAGAACGACTTTAAAGACTAAAACTGTTCATATTGGAGTAGTGAAATATGCAAGGAGACCTATACAGCATTGTCAACGGGAATGTAAGTCTACCTTTAGAGAAGTATTTCCCATCGCAACACCTAGTTGCAGTCACCTACAGAACATTTTTCGCTTTCATCTCAACAAAATAAAGGCAGCTTTGTCTTTCTGTGTTTCTGCTTTCTAGAACAGCCTGTTAGTGGATATCGCGATTATGCTTACAATACTCAGCATTAAAGTTACTTTGAAAAAACATTCAGACGACATAGACATGCAACATTTAGTTATATCTCTTTTTTTTTGCACAGATCCTGTTACAATATTTTTGCACTATAATGGGGGTAGATATTTATCTGCTGTCCACCCAGCAAAATGTGACACAAGGCCGGAAGGTGAAGAGAAGGCAAGCTCCCCTAAAGGAGGGGCACTCTTGCCTCAACAAAAATTGCCTAGGCACCCCTATCGACATTCCTCGGTAGGGGCGCCTCAGGCGACAAGTATTAAACTTGCCCCACCCAAAAGCCAGGTGGCAAGGCTTGGGAGAGTGGACCTTCTAGGTGATACCCAAGCAGTGTACCTCATTCCGACAGGTGCTGGACCAGTTCCTGGCTCCTCACCTGTCGGGCTGAGTGTCTAGAACGGATCCTTGATGAGTACTCTATCCTGTCTCCCTCCAGCCGAAGTAGCACTATAATGGGGTATGATCCCGCACAGTTGGGAGATTCTGTTTATAAACGATGCTGCTAAGAACTGACGAATCAAATTAATTCACATTCTGCTACCAACCAATCAGAAACCAGAATTGTTCCATAAATATTAAACCTTTCTGCAGCAATTTCGCATATGTTTTCTTCATGTCAACACGGGAAGAATCTTTTGCTCTGTGAATTCCAACTCGAGAATTGTCTACTGGGAACCAATCATCTCTCAGGACTTGTGTAGAACAACAAACTATCGGAAACTGTTTTGTCTACTGCGAACCAGTCACCTCTCAGGACTTGTGTAGAACAACGAACCATCGGAAGTTGTTCTGAAACTAAACATGGCTTACACTTCTAGAGATCTTATTTGCAGTATATCTTTCATTTTTGGTCTCTTGGTCTTACTGGATTCCAGGACAAGAATTTATCTAGTCTGGTGGAGTATCCAGCTTTGTGCTATTACTTGAAGTAACATCACTTAGAGAAGGTACACCATTCCTCAGAAAAGCAAATGTGGGTTAGCCATAGTGAGAAGATCTTATTTGGGCAGCGAATACAAAATGTGGTTTTGAATATTTGGTGAGGGTTTACTTCTATGGAAGAAATATCCTCATGCCAGGTTGTGCTGATAAACCCCTGTACAGAGAGACCTTAGACACTCGAGGACAGTGTCTAGTAGGCATTCAAGTTTTCTCCAGTAGCCATTCAATGGAATGAAATAAAATGTAAGCTTTAAATCAAGTGAAGGAAAAACATAAAATACATTTTTTTTTTCAAACTAACAAAATATAATATATCTCCCATAAAAAACACAAGTTCATTATATAGCTGCTGGTACATTCTTTCGGGAGGTAAACAACAGCTTATACACACATACATGTACGAACATCAATATATAGCGGTTCATTCATCTGAATGACGAAGACTATCTGATCATCCTAGGGATGATGGATGACTCGTGCTAGGAGTTTGTTTAAAGTGAAGTTGGTTTGCGCAGAGCCAACCTCACTCTTTTGTAGCAACCTGATCTAATGGTGGGACAGGGTCGAGACAAACGAAAGCAGGTGGGATGCAAGAGCTGGTGAAAGTGTCAATGTCCTTCTACATACAGCGCCTGATATTCCCAAATGGTCATTCATCTGGTACCGACCAGATTCAATGTTGCTTAACTTTGGTGATCTAATGAGAATCGTTGTGTTAACATGATTATCACATCAATATATATTAACACCATGAGAGGCCATTTTTCAAGATGGCTGCAACATGGTTATTCATCATCATCATCATCATCATCATCATCATCATATGAAACGAAAGATTTTATTGCTGGCATTGATTTCCCTAATATTTTTCTAGAAGGACCATATGAAGATTGCCAACATCCTAAATGAAATGTTTTTTTTTTTGTGGAATGACTTGGATTCAAACTTGGGATTCCCAGGCCGTCAGTTTGTGTCGTTAACCTTACATGGTTACTGCTGCACTATGATCGAATATTTTTTTTTTTTAACATTTTTTGAGTGAGAGCTGGTTGGAAACAAAAATTTGAAGTAAATTTACAATTTTTATTTCTGCATTAAAAACACAATTCAACTCTATCCAAAATGTGTGCGAAATCGATTTTTCACATTTTCCTCCCAAATAGAAAATTTCTTTTTTATCATAATCCCAAATTAAATATGTAAAACAAAAACAAAACAAATAAAACATCTATCTTGAAAAATGGCTTATCACAGATTATGAATGATTAAATAAAAGGTTTTACACAATGACTAGCAACCCGCCTGGCGTTGCCCAGTCATAAAATATGCATGAACATTATATTTTAATTCATACAGAAACTGAGACATATGCAAGCGAGTATTGTGTTTTTCTAAACATTTCACTTTTCGTAAGTAAAAAAAAAAAACTCAAGCTGAAATCAAAACCAAAATCTAAAGACAGTGAGTCAAGTACGATAACCATTAGACCAGCTTGACACGTTTTGAAGAGTGTTTTCAAATGCGCATGCGCATTCGTGAAACAGCTGACAAACAAGTAAAAATCCAATGACCACCAATTACCGATATTTCAATTTTGACCACTTAGCAGCCTTTTTTTCCGGATGAAAACCGAGTAAAAAGTTTTCCACATGTCCGAATACTCTATATAATCAATTCCAAGTCTGTAGATAAAAAATTAGTTGAGTATATAGGTTGAGAAGTGTCCTCACACACACATTCTCACTTTCATATATATATAGGTTAGGTATTTTGAAATAGTGCCGAGTGGCTTTCTATTAGGATTCCTTTAGAGTTAATCTTTACCGACATGTGTTCCTCTTACACGTTGGTGCCTTTTCTGACGCTAAGGCAAAATGCATTCTAACATGGCCGCCGGCAACATAGGCAGACTCAATTAAGTTGTCAGATGTCAAGGAATTTTAATTTCTATTTATTTTGCTGCCAGCTTAATAGTAGATACATTTTCGCAGGATTGTTAAAAAATAAAAAAAATATAGTTAAATCCTATTTCAGTCACTTAAATTATCTAGAGTAAATTAGGTTTCAGTATTAATCGAAGAAATTTCCCAATTTGGGATTTTAATCGACACAATGTTGCATCCCTATGCTTTTTTTACAAGTACTTTAATCAAGGTATTTAGTTCTCTCCCAATGCGAAAGCTGTGACAATAGGGTCAGAAAATGGGATTGAAAAAGTCGGTGCTCCAGACGAGGAGCCCTCTGACCTTACAAAAGATGTTTGTGCAACTCCATCGGCGGGCACCTCAGGCGATTAGCAATAAACTAACCCCCTTCTTAAAGAGAGAAGGCAAAGGCTGGGAGAGTGGAGCTCCTAGAACTGCACAGAACCACAATCAACCGGGACCAGGTCATTACAAGAATGGTCTAATCTCTGCTAATTTTGGAAACCAAGGCTCTGACGAACTTGTAGCCCTTGTGTCTCCTCAACTAATCCGAAAAGCAGCAAAATTCCACTCCTTCACTGAAGAGATCCTTAGATGCCGGAAAGCTTTCTACTCCAATAGTTTCTTTGCTCGAACTGCTTGACTTTGGAATACCCTCCCTGTTTCCTGCTTCCCTGGATGAACTAACATGCAGAAATTTTAATGCAATCGGAATAGATATCTCGCTGTTCAATTCCTTACGTAGAGTGCCTCTGTAGACATGGCCGCACTTAGTAGCCCCTTATGCTCAAGTGGTAATATACTTTGACGTTGAAAAAGTGTAAAAAAAATTTCCATTTTTCTTTAATTATGTTATCGCAAAAACACAAAACAAAACAATAACATTAAAAGCTCCAACTTATAACAAGTTTAAACGTACACGTGAAACTCCAATATTAAAACTGAATCGGAAAAATATAGTCGCCATCTTTATAAACAAAGTGGGGAAAGAGGTTAGCTAAGGAATGGTGAGTCGCCAACCTAATACGTCCTAAACTATCAACTAAACTCTAACCTCTGTCCCATCGCTGAAACGTGACATCCTTGTGTATTTCAATGGCAAGTGTTCTGACGAACTCCAAACACTAGTACCCCCCTCGACGACAATAACTTCGACAAACAGCAAAATACCACCCCTACACTGTAGAGATCCTTAAATGTCGTAAAGCCTTCTACTCAAATAGCTTTTTCCTTCGGACTGCTGCTCTTTGGAATTTCCTCCTGGGCTCCTGCTTCCCTGACTGTACTGACATGCAGAAATTCAAATGTAATGTGAACAGACATCTTGCTGCCCAACTCGATAAATAGTATCCTTGCAAATCTGGTCCCAAATAGAAATTCTTCATAACTAAGTGCCTTTCTGCCTTGTTTTTTGGGTGAAATGACAAAAAAAAAAAAAAAAAAAAAAAAATCAAATTCCTAACCCTTTCCTTTGATTAAAACATATGAGTTATCGTTTTTCCGTAGCTAGCTCTGTTCTTCTCGATCTATTTATAAAATCTTTATAATAAAAATGCTGACTGTTTCTCCAGGCGAGTTTTAATTTCCGCGTTTCATGTGTACGCTGCAACTTGCTAGACCTTAGCGTTTTTAATGTGTTTCTTTTTTGTTTTTGTTTGTTTGTTTTTTTGTTTCTTTTGCTTAAACTGTTTCAGTTAAAAAAAGAAAATTGTTAAGAATAAATATCAAAACATATTTCACTCTAAATATTTTACGTTACTGAAATAGGAATCAACATATAATCATCTATCTATCTATATCTATCTGTTATATAAAAGGAACTTTGTGTGTGTGTGTGTGTGTGTGTGTGTGTGTGTGTGTGTGTGTGTGTGTGTGTGTGTGTGTGTGTGTGTTCGTTCTCTATAGACTCGAAAACGGCTGGGCCGATTTTTATTAAATTCCCCATGCAGACACTTTATGTGCCTGTCAGTGTTCTTAGATAGGTTTTGTATTGGAATGTCTTTGATAAGTATCAAAAATCGATAATCAAATAACCCGATGAAAGAAGGAACAGCGATTTTGACCAAAGTTAACATCTTCACAACCTAACATCACAAGTGAACGGAGAAGTTTTATTCCCACACAAACCGAAAGGCCTTACATCAACAGTAGGTTCTTAGATATGACAGAGGCACATTCAAAATGAATGCTTCTGTTTAAAGCACAACTGGACTATGGTACTTGACTTTTTCCTTTAAACTTAAATTCAAGCCATTATCACTGCACAAGTAGAAAGGCCAGACATATAAAATCAACGGTAGGTTCTTTGATATGACAGGAGCGCGTTCGAAATCAATGTTTTTGTTTAGAGCACAATTATATATGAAACTTGACTTTTTCATTTTAAACTTTAATTCAAGCCATTATATATTAAAAAAAAATAATTTCATGAAATAAACAGTGTTCTCTGCAGTGCAATATAGTCTACAATGTATTGTGAACAAAGTCACTGCGAAGAAGTATGTGTAGCTTCCTTGCCATGCACCGCGATGGGGGTCCCCAACTAGAGCAGGCAATCAATCAATTTGATTGAAAAATGGTCGATTTCATTGATTTCCCAGGCAATAAAAATATAGAAATGTGAAATATTCGTTGATCATCATTCAATCCCGGGCAATGTCGGCTCATCCTGCTATATATTATATTTCTCTTAGTTTGTCTGTTCGCTTTTCTTGGAAACTACTGACCGGTCTGGCTGAAATTTTGCATAGACCTTTTTTATGATAATACGTAGAAAACTAAGTACGAGAGATGTTCCAAAAGTAATGTCTCCTATTTTTTTATCGGACTGAATAGATTAAAAAAGACTGCAAATTACATTGTCATGATGATGGAACTTATGCATTCATAACCTGAAAGTTTCATATCTCTGTTACAGATATTGACGGTATCAAATTCTAATAAAGCAACCTCTGTCATGAGCGTGTGTCAGCAGAGATGTGTTATTGAATTCCTCCATGCAGAAAAAATTGAACCGATCAACATTCACCGGCGCTTGTTGAACGTTTATGAAGTCGATGCAGATGACGTCAGCACAGTTAGGAGATGGATTCATCAATTTCAGAGTGGCGACAGAGATGTGAGCGACAAAGTGCGCTCTGGATGCCGATTTTTGGGCAGAAAAAGACACAAAACCTGACAATCCTGGAAATACGCCACAACTATGCATGCTAAAAATAGCAATGACCGTTTTCAAACAACAAAGAGAAAAGACAAAAGCTTCATCTTCCATAAACTAAACAGAAACAAAGGACTATTATTTCGAACCTAGATTAAAATAAATACAGTTAATAAATACTGAAGACACTTTTAACTGTAAGTAATACGTCTGTGACATTAATTATAGTTATTCATTGTTTAGAAACACCATCACTGGTCCTAGAACCTGTACCATGAAGGCTCTCTATAAAACTAATAGCTTTCACTGCAAATCTCCAGTTCAACTCGGGAGCAAGAAGCACTCTCATCTCAATTTGACTCTCATTAAGTCAGCATTGTTTCTTCCTTTATCAAGGCCCGGAGGCCACTCGAGGATAAGGGTTAATGATTGTACAGTAATTAATAGGACAATATAATAGTAGTCGTTAGTAGTGGAAATTTGGTAAATTGGATTACTTAAGGGGACGGTTCAACAAGTATTTGTTTACGTTGGATTTGAAAACGACCATATTGTAATCAGCTGGAAAGCAGGCAAACAGAACAGAGTTCTGCAGGCGTACAGTTCTAAGAAAGAAACTTTGTTCATGGAATCTATGTTTAGGTTTCGACACAGATCAAGAGTGCGAGCAATTATTGATAGTGGTTTCAATTAAACGAGTGTTTTCAGTGAAAGTTTGGGGAGGGGGACAATAGATTGGAGCTCAGACCTGATTCAACCCCAGCTCACTTTCAGCTCTCTCTCTTGCAGCTCCTATGGCCCTTAATATGCGGCTACCAGCTCCAGTGCCCTCTGATGTCTGACTATCCGTTTCAGTGCCCACTGATGTTTGGCTACCTGCTCCAGTGCTTACTGATGTCCAGCTACCAGTACCTACTCTGCACCCAACTGACGTCCACCTACCTGTACCAGTGCCCATTGACGTCCAGCTATTCATACCAGTGTCTAATGACATCCAACAATCCGTACTAGTGCCCACTAACGTCCAGCTACCAGTTCCTACTTCAGGGACTCAAGAATATCAACCTCTAGAGACGCCCGTTCTCGCTTCAGCTGATCCTGAATTCATTTGCCGTTCATTTTACCTTTTTTTTTTTTTTTTTAACACAGTGATCACCACTTATCAAGGCCCGGAAGCCACTCAGGGATAAGGGTTATTGCAAGTACAGTACGTTAGTGTGGAGATTTGATGAAGTGTTTACTTAAGGGGGCGGTTCATTAGGAATTTGTTAACATTGGACTTGAAGACATCCAAGTTGTAGTCCGGTGGGAAGCAGGCAGACGGAACAGAGTTCCACAGGCGTGCAGTTTACTCTGGTCAAAATAAAACACGATACACGTCGTCTTAAACCGATCATTTGTGTTTGTCATCCTTCTTTGCTATTACTTCCCTTACCATGTGTGTGTGTGTGTGTGTGCGTGTGTGCGTGTGTGTGTGTGTGCGTGTGTGTGTGTGTGTGTGCGCGTGTGTGTGTGTGCGTGTGTGTAGGGGGGGGGGCAGCATTTTTTCGTTTATGCATAATTCGTTAAACTAAATAGACGTTTTTAGTTTATTAATTTTACATTGGATCCTTTCCATTTTTCGTATTTTAGTCTTTAATTCAGTTGGGAACTGGCTGATGTAATGACCATAACTTTGATTTGTTCAAGTACTTTCAAATCCTTCTGAAATAGTTAACAAATTATTAATTTATTTTTATATTTTTATAAACACTTCAAAAGATTAAGGTTCTTAACCTAAGTAAACTTAATAGATAAAAAAATGTCTATTTAATTTAATGAATTATATATATATATATATATATATATATATATATATATATATATATATATATATATATATATACTAGCTGTACCCTGCCACGCGTTGCATTGGCTCAATTTGGTGTAATGGAAAATTCTAATAAAAAGAGAAAATGCATGTTTCTTATATTCTTAGTACAGCAATCCACTCCAAAAAGTAAAAAAAAAAAAAAGCGAAAATGAAAAAAAATGTTACTCTTTCAGAATTGGATCCTGATCATCTGGATTACCGTCAATCATGACTTGAGCTCGACCAACAATCAGTGGATAAAGCTGAACATAGTAAAAATGTTATTATTTGAACAAGGAATAGACAACATTTACAGGAAAGAACTTTAAATGTCTATTCATTGTTCAAACAAATTTTTGTTTTGAAAATTCTATATTTTACTGCAAAAAAAGTTTTATTATATTACTAGAGCTATGACAACAGCGTATTCTTTTCCTTGTTTTGATTCTCAGGTATATATCCATTCATATCTTATATGTTTTTATGTAGAGTGATGTGGTTCTCGGTTGATTGGTTGTGTCTGGTATATACTCAAGAGTCAAAACAATGAAAAGAATATGCTATTGTCATAGCTCTATATATAATCTACAATTTTTAATTTGATCCATCTAGTATATTGAGCAATTTTATTTGGCTAAGATTGTCTTATATAAAAATATTTCCGCCCAACAATATTTTGTAAGACTACGAACCACAAGACTGATTAATCTGTGATTTTATTCATCTCGTTATTCGTCTATATATATCTATATCTATATATATATATATATATATATATATATATATATATAGTCATCCACAGACAGACTGTTTCGCTGTATCACAGCTCTGCAGTGTGGCTAGACTAGCAACTACCTGAACCTCGTATTGAAACTTGACCGCCTAGGTGACAGGTTGAACTTCTAACCATTACACTATTTAGCTACTGCTGAGATGGGTATGTGAAATTACAATGTATAAACATTGTCCAAACGCCTAAGCTCTATTTGTTTACACAAAGAACATTGCTTTGTATGCTCACGGCAATTTATTTTTTTTATCATTTCCCAATATGCTCAACCCAAGATACAGAGCCTTATAGTCATCCACAGACAGACTGTTTCACTGTATCACAGCTCTTCAATGCGGCTAGACTAGCAACTATCTCAAACCAGGACCGCAACCACCTATGAATATTTTTTATCTGAAGAGAAAAAGGCATTTTTTGAAACTCCATAGAATAAGGAATTTTCTGAATGTTCCGTGTGTGTGTGTGTGTGTGTGTGTGTGTGTGTGTGTTTACGAAAGTCTAGAAAAACATCGGCACCGTCAGTTTCAAATCCAAAACAAAAATGAATATCTGATCGTCATTCGTCGGATTCTCTTCAGCCTCAGTTTATATCTATCTCACCAGTCACACACACACACACACACACACACACACACACACACACACACACACACACACACACACACACATTGAGCTTTATATTATAGATATATATATATTTGTTGCCACATCTGGGCTGGTGTGTCTACTACTAGCCTCTTCCTCTTGGATAGGGTCCAAAGAAATCGTCTTCAATCTAATATATCCCACTTTGTAAACTAAGCTCCAACCCCTGTCCCATCGCCTAAATGTTGCATCTCTGTGCTTGTTTTATAAATATTTTAATGGAATGTTCTCTAATGAACTCGTTGCACTTGTTCCCCTTCGACAAACATATCCCCGACAAACTTGCTTAGCAACAAAATCTCACCCCTTCACTGTTGAGGT
>NC_136493.1:1827500-1940000 GCF_053919585.1 Euprymna scolopes
CAAATATATATATATATATATATATATATATATATATATATATATATATATATATATATATATATATATATATATATATATATATATATATATATATATATATATAAAATAAAAATTACAATTAAATTTACCAAAATAATCCAGGATGGTAAAATTAAAGTATATTATAAATATTAAATAATTAATATTTATAAAACTATCTCAGTCAGATGTAAAAGCTCGATAAAACCAAATAGGAAATAGGGCTTATAATATGAGCTTCTTTGTATATATATATATATATATATATATATATATATATATATATATATATATATATATATATATATATATATATTTATATATTTCTCTCCAATCTCTTTCTCTTTCTCTCTCTCTTTCTCTCTTTCTCTCTCTCTCGATAGATAGATAGATAGATAGATCTTTTGTTGAATATTAAATAACTCATTTGAATTAAAATGTTTAAAATTCAACGCTATTTCACACGATTAATGGTAGCCGAATGGATACGGTCTTCGCTAATCGAGCCAGAGATGTCTCGTGTCGCGGGGTTCGAATCGTTCGACTGGTAGTAATTGTGACACCCTGCACTGAAGAATCCCGAAAGGATGAAACACTAGTGTCTGTAGGTATTTAATTATTATAGTAAAAAAATAATTATGACAGCCCCTTTAAGAAATACGTTTCTTATAGTTGAGCACTTTCTGTTGAATAAAAGTCGGTCAATTTAGCTCTTATGCGTAGATCGTCGTATAACGACTTGATCACTGTCTGTCTGACGTAATGAACATTTGAATTAAAATGTTTAAAATTCAACGCTATTTCACACGATTAATGGTAGCCGAATGGATACGGTCTTCGCTAATCGAGCCAGAGATGTCTCGTGTCGCGGGGTTCGAATCGTTCGACTGGTAGTAATTGTGACACCCTGCACTGAAGAATCCCGAAAGGATGAAACACTAGTGTCTGTAGGTATTTAATTATTATAGTAAAAAAATAATTATGACAGCCCCTTTAAGAAATACGTTTCTTATAGTTGAGCACTTTCTGTTGAATAAAAGTCGGTCAATTTAGCTCTTATGCGTAGATCGTCGTATAACGACTTGATCACTGTCTGTCTGACGTAATGAACATTTGAATTAAAATGTTTAAAATTCAACGCTATTTCACACGATTAATGGTAGCCGAATGGATACGGTCTTCGCTAATCGAGCCAGAGATGTCTCGTGTCGCGGGGTTCGAATCGTTCGACTGGTAGTAATTGTGACACCCTGCACTGAAGAATCCCGAAAGGATGAAACACTAGTGTCTGTAGGTATTTAATTATTATAGTAAAAAAATAATTATGACAGCCCCTTTAAGAAATACGTTTCTTATAGTTGAGCACTTTCTGTTGAATAAAAGTCGGTCAATTTAGCTCTTATGCGTAGATCGTCGTATAACGACTTGATCACTGTCTGTCTGACGTAATGAACATTTGAATTAAAATGTTTAAAATTCAACGCTATTTCACACGATTAATGGTAGCCGAATGGATACGGTCTTCGCTAATCGAGCCAGAGATGTCTCGTGTCGCGGGGTTCGAATCGTTCGACTGGTAGTAATTGTGACACCCTGCACTGAAGAATCCCGAAAGGATGAAACACTAGTGTCTGTAGGTATTTAATTATTATAGTAAAAAAATAATTATGACAGCCCCTTTAAGAAATACGTTTCTTATAGTTGAGCACTTTCTGTTGAATAAAAGTCGGTCAATTTAGCTCTTATGCGTAGATCGTCGTATAACGACTTGATCACTGTCTGTCTGACGTAATGAACATTTGAATTAAAATGTTTAAAATTCAACGCTATTTCACACGATTAATGGTAGCCGAATGGATACGGTCTTCGCTAATCGAGCCAGAGATGTCTCGTGTCGCGGGGTTCGAATCGTTCGACTGGTAGTAATTGTGACACCCTGCACTGAAGAATCCCGAAAGGATGAAACACTAGTGTCTGTAGGTATTTAATTATTATAGTAAAAAAATAATTATGACAGCCCCTTTAAGAAATACGTTTCTTATAGTTGAGCACTTTCTGTTGAATAAAAGTCGGTCAATTTAGCTCTTATGCGTAGATCGTCGTATAACGACTTGATCACTGTCTGTCTGACGTAATGAACATTTGAATTAAAATGTTTAAAATTCAACGCTATTTCACACGATTAATGGTAGCCGAATGGATACGGTCTTCGCTAATCGAGCCAGAGATGTCTCGTGTCGCGGGGTTCGAATCGTTCGACTGGTAGTAATTGTGACACCCTGCACTGAAGAATCCCGAAAGGATGAAACACTAGTGTCTGTAGGTATTTAATTATTATAGTAAAAAAATAATTATGACAGCCCCTTTAAGAAATACGTTTCTTATAGTTGAGCACTTTCTGTTGAATAAAAGTCGGTCAATTTAGCTCTTATGCGTAGATCGTCGTATAACGACTTGATCACTGTCTGTCTGACGTAATGAACATTTGAATTAAAATGTTTAAAATTCAACGCTATTTCACACGATTAATGGTAGCCGAATGGATACGGTCTTCGCTAATCGAGCCAGAGATGTCTCGTGTCGCGGGGTTCGAATCGTTCGACTGGTAGTAATTGTGACACCCTGCACTGAAGAATCCCGAAAGGATGAAACACTAGTGTCTGTAGGTATTTAATTATTATAGTAAAAAAATAATTATGACAGCCCCTTTAAGAAATACGTTTCTTATAGTTGAGCACTTTCTGTTGAATAAAAGTCGGTCAATTTAGCTCTTATGCGTAGATCGTCGTATAACGACTTGATCACTGTCTGTCTGACGTAATGAACATTTGAATTAAAATGTTTAAAATTCAACGCTATTTCACACGATTGATGGTAGCCGAATGGATACGGTCTTCGCTAATCGAGCCAGAGATGTCTCGTGTCGCGGGGTTCGAATCGTTCGACTGGTAGTAATTGTGACACCCTGCACTGAAGAATCCCGAAAGGATGAAACACTAGTGTCTGTAGGTATTTAATTATTATAGTAAAAAAATAATTATGACAGCCCCTTTAAGAAATACGTTTCTTATAGTTGAGCACTTTCTGTTGAATAAAAGTCGGTCAATTTAGCTCTTATGCGTAGATCGTCGTATAACGACTTGATCACTGTCTGTCTGACGTAATGAACATTTGAATTAAAATGTTTAAAATTCAACGCTATTTCACACGATTAATGGTAGCCGAATGGATACGGTCTTCGCTAATCGAGCCAGAGATGTCTCGTGTCGCGGGGTTCGAATCGTTCGACTGGTAGTAATTGTGACACCCTGCACTGAAGAATCCCGAAAGGATGAAACACTAGTGTCTGTAGGTATTTAATTATTATAGTAAAAAAATAATTATGACAGCCCCTTTAAGAAATACGTTTCTTATAGTTGAGCACTTTCTGTTGAATAAAAGTCGGTCAATTTAGCTCTTATGCGTAGATCGTCGTATAACGACTTGATCACTGTCTGTCTGACGTAATGAACATTTGAATTAAAATGTTTAAAATTCAACGCTATTTCACACGATTAATGGTAGCCGAATGGATACGGTCTTCGCTAATCGAGCCAGAGATGTCTCGTGTCGCGGGGTTCGAATCGTTCGACTGGTAGTAATTGTGACACCCTGCACTGAAGAATCCCGAAAGGATGAAACAACACTAGTATCTGTAGGTATTTAATTATTATAGTAAAAAAATAATTATATATATATATATATATATATATATATATATATATATATATATATATATATATATATATATATATTTCTTTCCAATCTCTTTCTCTTTCTCTCTCTCTTTCTCTCTCTCTCTCTCTCTCTAGATAGATAGATAGATAGATCTTTTGTTGAATATTAAATAACTCAATAAAACATTTGTTTGTTCGTTGAACTAATTGTTTTTGTTTTTTTGTTGTTTTGATTTTTGTTTCTTTTGTTTTGGCCTTTTTGTTGTTTTTTAGACTAAAGTCTAAAAGTCTCCAATTAAAGCAAAACCCAAAATGAACTTTACAAAGAAAGTCAACAACTCCATAAAATATTGTTAAAATAAAATTCAGGTCAAAGATTAATTTTTAATAATTGTTTATTGTGGAAAAAAAGTAGAAAAAAGTCAAATAGAAATTCGGAATATTTGAACGTTTAAAGTTTGAATTCCTTTGTTGTGAAATTTTTAATTCAAAAAGAAAAACGTAATCATATTGGACGAACAACGAAATAAAACAATTTTAATGACTACATATAAAGTTATAGTCCCTGTCTGTTTGTCTGTTTGTTCATAAACTCTTCCTATGATCTTTTAGATAGAACCCCCCCCCCCAACCATAACCATTTTCTGAAAGTGTTGTCTGTTTGTTCATAAACTCTTCCTATGATCTTTTAGATAGAACCCCCCCCAACCATAACCATTTTCTGAAAGTACATTATTCAAACTAATTACATAAGTAAATTTTATTTTGATCACAGGAGGAGGGGGTACAGCGATATCATGGGGGTTGCGTTCGCGCCTGACAACCACAAAAAGAAAAAAAAACGACGCTTTCTTTCATTTGATAACTTGAAAATTATAGAAATTAAAAAAAAAACACAAAAAAACAAGAATATATATGATAAAAATAGAGTACTTTTGCAATTTATTTTATTTTTTTTTTTTTTAATGGCTGTTCAAGTTAAATTCATTTTTACGGAATCTTTTGTTCATTAAATTGTTAGGTGAAAGTACAAATGTGCAGAGTAATTCCAGCCCCCAATATTCAGAATGGGATCCTAAATAATAACGTTGTAATTTCAGCACGGTCCGTAAATTATAGAAATACCAAAAGAGGTCTAGGGCTTGAAACAGGAGTATTGGACTCATCCATTCTTGGGAAACGCCGGGTGTGTCTCGAAGGGTTAAAGGTTATACATTTACTAAAATTTGTTTGAATTAATGTCAATTTACTCAGATCTTCTCTCAATCAATCAATGATGAGTACATCCGTGAACCCCACCACAAAAATTGAATATTTAATATGTGAAAAAAAAAAAAAAATAGAAGAACGAACATCTTTATTCAATCCTGGAAAACACCGAGTCTTTTTGCTAATCAGTTATTATATTGATAATAATAAATACTGAAAAATCGGTATGATGTACATACCCGTGACAGAAAGAAAATATCATATTCTAAAAATTACGTAAATTGATCAAATAGTTTTATTTTAAGCAACAAAGTAAAATTTTACAGCTAACCGAGGAGAGACTGTCTCGTGACCTCGTTTTGAAAACATCTCACAAAGGAAGAAATAATATAATTCAAACGTGAGATATATATATATATATATATATATATATATATATATATATATATATATATATATATATATATATATATTTAAATCCTTACGAATTCCCGAATTCCCATTAATCGCTTAAAAATATTTTATTTATAAAAATAAAACTACTTTATCAATTTACGTGATTTTTGGTGTACGATATTTTCTTTGCGTCACGGGTTCGTTATATTATAGTGATTTTGCTTCTTTTTTTTTTTAATATAAGGAGTATTCTGGACAAGCACCTAATTTCCGTAGAGAAACGATTTAAAATATTTCAATAACTTTTTGATGCTTAAATAATTATTTCTTTGTTCAAATTGTCAAACATAAAAACGTTTTAACAATGGCGTAAATGTTTAAATGTTATTTCCACATTTAAAATGACTTCTTCTAGGTTTTCGGGTATGTGAAAACGAATATCGCATTTAGGTATTCCTGTAAGAGACGTCTCCCTAAACTACTTTCGCTTTTTCTCGCTCACGTGCCGTGCCCCTATTCCGAATTCGTAGTAGTGGATTGATATCATATGTGTTGTTATATGGGTTGATATGGACTTTTTATTCTCTACCAAAATGATCATTAACAATGGTTTTTGTCCTTTGTTTTTTTTTTTTGTTTTTTTTTAATATTTAACACATCTCAAACTGATATAAATTATTGCATAATAAAAAAATAATTTCATTAAAACCAAAATAATTTTTCTTATGTCGAATTATTTCGATAGTACTTTTGAGTAAAATTCAGATTTTACAATACTTTGTTTATTAAATTATTATATACCATAAGTTGCAAAATAAGTAAAACAGATAATTTTTACTTGACTGAATAATTCCAAATAAGAAAAATTATTTTTGTTTTAATTTAAAAAATAAAAACAAATATTGTTAATGATCGTTTTGATAGAAAAAATAAGTCCACTGATATCGGCTCGCTACTACGAATTCTGAATAAGTGCATGGTGAGCTAGAAAAAGCCAAAGTTGTTTGGGGAGACGTCTCCTACAGGAGAACACGCATGTAAAATTTCCGCGAATAAGTAGTTTTCCGGCTATTAAGCCTTATGTTAAAAGAAAGTGGTGACCATTGTTGTACGCGCAAGCGCGCATATAAAAAAGACGCTTTCAGTTTTCGCGTGTTTTTTTTTTTTTTTTTTTTTTTTTAACCGCCTGAAATTATATAACGACTGAATTACGAAAATAGCTCGTTAAGCTTGAATTAAACTCACCAAATTCACGAGTTGTAGAGTGGAAGTGTTCGCAGGTTCATCTTTGCCGAAAACAATGGTCGGAAAGGCAGCACAGGTAATGGAGAGGCACAAAAGAAAAGCCCATGTCAACATAGCTAATCGGGAGAAACGTCAACCGTTGTGGATAAACAATGACACAGAAGTGAGCAAAAAAACAAGTACTCGCTTTGACGGCAGAGTTGGAAATGGGAGGATGTATGCGGATTGCTAATGTTCGGCATACAGTTGCTTCTCCTACTCCTCCGCTTTTTCCTTCTTTCCCTCCTTCTCCGCCACCTCCTTCTCCTCCTCCTCACATACTGTCACTCCTTTATGGACAACGTCTCTGGAGTTCGTGGCTTTCAGGTTGCGGTAGTGAGGTATGAGTAAGGCGGTTTTTCCTGGTTGGGAATGGCGCACGGAGAACCCACCTTGACTCAGGTAACTTCTTAGCACGTTGAATGAGGAGGTCCTGACCCCTTTTTTAGTTTTCGGAAATAGGGAACTTTAAAAGTGCCCGCTCCTTACATTTATTTTTGTCCTTGACACTCCCAACATGTTATATATATATATATATATATATATATATATATATATATATATATATATATATATATATATATATATATATATATATATATATGTGTGTGTGTGTGTGTGTGTATATATATATATATAATATATATATATACACACACACATATATATATAGTAAGTTATAAAAATATATATGGCAATTGAACTACACAGAATATTCCGTGTTTCATTCTCGTGAGAATTCGTCAGGCTTAATTAATTTTTTTTTACATATATATTTATGTGTGTGTGTGTGTGTGTGTGTGTGTGTGTGTGTGTGTGTGTGTGTGTGTGTGTGTGTAAGGATTGTATAGGTTGATTTTCTACACGTAAATCCAATGAAAATAATCTATGTTTAAAATTTTATGACAATTGGAAGAAAAACTATATTTTCACACCAATAAAATATACTCAAATTTACCTACATTTGTATATATATATATACACACTTGTGCCCGATATTATTCATACCCCCTCTTGAAAATTGAGTTTATTAGGTGTAACTTTGTAAGAATTTATTGTTTACGTCCATATTGATACATATTCTTAATAAACCTCTTCTGATCATTTTCGTCATTTTAAAATCTCGGGATACTTGTAATAAAAGAAATATACAGCTATTTATAAAATCTGCAATGTTCAAAAATAATCATACCCCCTTATTTTTTCAGTATTAATCGAGTTTCTGACTGTTTGTTTCCTGTTTGATTCTTATTTTGAATGCTTTTATACAACCTTTGATTAATTTCATTTCGTTTTTTTGCATTTTTCAGAAATTAAAATGATATCAACTGAAAACCAAAAAAAGAATAAAAATTATTAGAATGGGGAAGAAAAAAGAGCTTAGTAATGATCTTAGGACTAAAATTGTGAATTCACATAAGGATGGTTTAGGTTACAAGTCAATTTCCAAGAAATTTGAGGTCCCTACAGCAACAGTACAGAGCATCATCAAAAAATTCCAGAGCCACCACACAACAAACAACTTGATTGGTAGAGGAAGGAAAAGGAAACTGTCTGCTAGAGCCACCAGGAATATTGTAAGAAGTGTTAATGCAAATCCAACCACCACTACTAAGGACATTTTAGAAAATCTGGAGTCTTCTGGCATAAAAATATCAAGGCAAACATTGCAAAGGACTCTGCATGAAAATGGTCTGAAAGGAAGAAGACCAAGAAGGACTCCATTGCACACCGGAAAACACCTTGCAGCACGTCTAAAGTTTGCTAGGACCCATGTGAATTCTCCAGAGTCCGTTTTCTCAAGTATTTTGTGGACTGACGAAACAAAAATTGAATTGTTTGGCCATATGGATGCTTCTTACGTTTGGAGGAAGAAAGGAGAAGCTTACAACCCAAAGAACACCATACCCACGGTGAAACATGGTGGTGGTAGCCTAATGTTTTGGGGCTCCTTTTCGGCTAGTGGTCCAGGTAGTTTGGTCAAGATAGATGGAACCATGAAGCAGGAGCAATATTTGGAGATACTCCAGAAAAACATTAGACAGGATGCGGAGAAGCTCCATTTAGGACCAAACTGGGTCCTTCAACAGGATAATGATCCAAAACATACTGCCAAAATAGTCAAGAAATGGTTTGAGGATAATCACATTAATGTTTTGGGATGGCCTAGCCAGAGTCCTGACCTGAACCCTATCGAAAACCTCTGGCACATATTGAAAACTGAGGTTAAAAAGCGGAAACCTAGAAATTTGAGGGATTAAGAGAACTACTGCATTGAAGAATGGTCAAAAATCAGTGTTGATGCTTGTAAAAACCTTGTTGATAAATATCCAAAACGGTTACAGGCAGTTATTAAGAATAAAGGGCATGCTATTGACTATTAGTAAGAGAGGTATGAATAATTTTGAACTAGTGCCATTATTGTTTTTCTTTGTATAATGCTTCAAACTTGCATAATTTATTTATTTGTTGAGTTTAAATTAAATGCTTATGCTTGATTTATTGTTTGAAATCCCTTTAATATTGTCTATCTTCTGGTTTGAGCAATATTCTTATAGAAATCTCAAAGATCCGAGGGGTATGAATAATATCGGGCACAAGTGTATATATATATATTGTATATATATATATATATATAGTGTTCTGTAGTCCTGGTTCAGTATTGCTGTTTCGATTGTCTCCCCTGTGACCTTGCCAGGCCACTAATCTATGTATACTTATAATTATGCCATTAAAGAGTAAATGTTTGACAAAGCTGAATACTATTAAGAAAAGCTGAATACTATTAAGAAAAGCAAACAATATTAAATGAAAGATGAGGAATTCAAAATTATATACAACTTTATTATATCATCATAACAATAAGTAAAAGTTAAGGAAAAAACCCTTTAGGCCATAGCTTTTCGAAGCTAAATGCTTCTCATCAGGAGAGGAGAAGCGTCAAAATTATACAAACTGCAAATATATAAAAAAAAATTGGCTTGATGACATTTAGAAATGAAATGAGAACGAAGGAATTGGATAGAAGGGTAAATAGTCATGAAAAGTAGGTAAAACATATAAGGATGGACGGGAAGGGTAGTATATTTGTTGTACCTACTTTTAATGACTATTTGCCATATTATCCTATTCCTTCCTTCAGAGGAGGGACACTGACCTGCAAAAAATGGCTGAGAAGCCCTGTCGGCATTCTCCAATAAGGGCGCCTCAGGCGATTAGCAATAAGCTAACTCCTTCTCAAAGAGAGAAGGAAAAGCCTGGGAGGGTGGACCTCCTAGAACTGCACAGAACTAAACTCCCACCGCAAAATCAACAAGGACCGGATCATTACAGGAATGTTCTAATCACTGTTGATTTTAGGGGACAAGGATAATATCACTAGCTGAGAATCTATATGAAATTACAAACAGAACCCTTTATTTAATCCATGGGGTAGCATGTTCTCGTTCCGTCAGCCAAGACCGGTAGAAGTCTAAAGTAATTCGCAATACAAGTATTTTAATGAAATATACTCTTATGAACTTGTAGCACTTGTGCCCTCTGCTGTAAACGTAAATACCCTCAACTGACCTGACAAGTAGAAAAATCCCGCCCCTTCTCTGTTAAGTTCCTGGATCACACAGTTATTTTAGTAGGAAGAAAGTTCTTGCGGCATTTTTACTTTTGATTTCAAATGATGTATTTTCAAATAAGTTTTCGTTATAATAACTTTACTGTATATATCATTTTTAAAAAGCGTTTTTCATTCTATATTGGATTATGTGAATTACAATAGTTTTAAAACAATTAGGTCTTCTTTCAGAACGGTGAATACAAAATGGAAAAAAAAGGAAATTCGCCCAATTTTCTTATTCTTGAGAGAAATTTGAAAGACAAAAAAAATTGATAAATATTTGCCTCACGAATTAAAAAACAACCGAAAGAAACGTCGTCATAAAAGGTCATCTTCCCTTCTTTTACACAACAAGAACAATCCGTTTCTTCAACACGTTGTGACTTGCGATAAAAGTGGGTTCTTTACAACAACTGACGACACTCAGCTCAGTGGTTAGACGCCAACAAAGCTCCACGACACTTCCCTAAGCCAGAGTTGCACTAAAAGAAGGTCATGCTGGCTGTTTGGTGGTCTGCAACTTTAATGCCGACAAAACCATTACGGCAGATAAGTACTCAAAAATGGATGAAATGCATCAGAAACTTCAATAACAACACCCAGCATTATCCTCACATTTTGTGATAAAGAGTTTTGGTACTTGTTTCATTTAATCAAGACATTAATTAAAAAATGAAAATATTGAAAAAAAAATATTGTACGTACTCGTTATGGGATAAAGTTCTCACTAAAAACACGTCACTTAATTTGATCAAGTTTTTTTTTTTTTTTAGAGGAAAATCAAACTTAATGAGATCAATCATATCCTGCTGTCTTGCATATTTCGCAGACGAGGAGGGTAATGCCTTTAAACGGAAAAGGGATTAAAAAGGACAAAGAAACTTTGTAAAATAATTTTAAAAAAGCTAAAATATTTATCTAGGCATTTTTTTTCCTATGTTTCGAAATGATCTCGTCAAATTTTGACAAACTTTAAGCGGTGATTGGAGTTATCTCCCCTGGCGCTCCCCTCCTCGTCTGTAAAATAGGCAAGATGGCCAGATATAATCGATCTCATTAAAATTTGATGCTCCTCTATAAAAAAGAAACTACTTGATCAAGTTAAGTGAATTTATTTTATGAGAACTTTATTCCATAACGGGTACATACAATATAACTTTTTTTCAATATTTTCATTTTTTTAATGTCTTCATTAAAATAAACAAGTACCAAAGTTTTTCATTCGGGCAGAAAAAACAAGGGGAATTTAATGATTGGCAAACTTTGCTTTTTTTTTAACTTCGCAACTTTAAGCGGTGATTGGAGTTATCTCCCCTGGCAGTTAACAATTGGTGTCAATTTTTTTTTTATTATTTCTCTATAATATGAAACTAATGATGTCTTATCACTATAATGTGGATTAACAAAGGAACTTTTATTGCCAGTATATTTTTGTTTGAAAGTATTGCTTGTTTGACCTATATAGAATTTGTTGACGGTATGATCCCCCTATGCTCTAATGTTAGCTTGATAGATAACAGATATTGTTAAACAGTTCTGTTTAAGGGGATATTTAGATTTATTCTGACAACTACAGATTTTAGTTTTTACTCTGGTTAAATTCAAAATTTTATTATTGTGTTTTTTATTATTTTTTCTGAGTTAAGCTATTTAATAGTGTTTTTATTTTAAAATTTTTGAAGAAAATTATAAAAGGAAAGTGTAGCTTAATGAGATTTAAGAACTTTTTCCTAGATTAGTTTTAACCATTTGATTAAAGGGAGGTGTAAACCAAATGATTTTTCTTTTACGTACCTTTCTAGATGTGGTCATATTTTGTGTAGGTTCAATATATTTTAATTATTTATTTTATATCCTGTTTATAAGGCTCTCATTGTAAAAGTGTTTATGTTTATTAAATATTTCCTTGGATGAGGAGTTAAAGCTAATTTTTCTACTGATAGATTTGTGGATATGTTTAATGATAGATTTAGCGTGGCTTGAGAGAGGGTGGCCATATATAGAGTTCATGTTTTCCTTTTTATAAGGTTCGTATATTCCCTTGCTAAGGTTTAGAGTTACATTCAGAAAGTTAATTATTTTAATGTTTCAGGTTATATCTATTTTTTATTTTTATCTTTCTTTTCTTATAATCCCCGTCCTTTCTTTCCTTCTTTTCTTTCTTTATGCCTTTTCCTCTTTTTCCCCCTCTATTTAAATACAAACCTTAATCCCCACCCTTTTTTACCGTTTTCTTCCTATATAGTAAAACTCATTTCCCTTTTTATTTTTTTCTTTGTTTCTATTCTTAATAGCATGTAATGTGACCTCCTGATAATAATTTCTTGTGAAGTTGAATATTTTCATTACGGACTAAAGCTTTTGTATGAGCTATATCGCCTGAAAAGGTCTCTAGTTACTAATAACTAGTTGACCAAAACACGCTTATAAATGTGTAGCGACATATTAATGCTTATGTAAAAAAAAGGGCAAGATATATATAAGTATGCATAAAGATTAATGCAAGAAATATAAAAGTTTACATTTTTTCATTATTCATTTTATATATAAGATGATATATCTAAGATAATACATATGTATATATGCAAGATAATTTATAAGATTATATATGAGATAATATATATGTATATAAGAATATATATATAATTATATATGAAGTAATATACTTGTAATATAAATACAATATATATATATATATATATATATATATATATATATATATATATATATATATATATATATATATAAGTAGTTAATAAAACATGTTAAAAACACTTTGAAAAAGAGTTAAAAACATATTTAATTTAAAAAAAAAGGGAACATTAAATAAGTAGATAGTCCTTAATCCGCAGAGTTTCGAAGAAATACTTTCCTTCTCATTAGAGGGTAGGATTTAGCAAAATGTGGGATCGGATTTTGCTTGCAAAAGTATTTAATGAAACTACAAGTAAGTCATAGATCTTCTCGTACTTGGTAACAAATGGTGAAGCAGAAGGAATATGGTGAAGAAAAAGGTGATTTCACGTGAATGGATAATCTGGTGAAGGGTAAAATATCCAATAACGGTAAAATCCAAAAAGTTGATTATATATAACCCCCATATATATTTTATAACTTACTATATATATATATATATATAAATATATATATATATATTTATATATATATATATAAATATATATATATATATATTTATATATATATATATATATATATATATATATATTTGTAGTCATCGACATACAGTCCTCTTTCGTCGTATCACAACTCATCAGTGCCGCTAGACTAGCATCTCTCCCAAGCCAAGGATTGAACCTAGAACCGTCGTGTTGACAGTCGGCAGTTCTCCCCCTCGAGCACAAAAGGGATGCCCGCAAATAACTCGTCGGAATGTCTATTTAAATATATATATATATATATATATATATATATATATATATATATATATATATATATATAGAGAGAGAGAGAGAGAGAGAGAGAGAGACAGGACAGACAAACAGAGACAGACAGAGAGAGACAGAGACAGAGACAGAGAGAGAAAGAGATAGAGAAAGAAAGAGACAGAGAGAAAGAGAGAGAAAGATAGAGAGAGACAGAGACAGAGAGAGACACAGAGAGAAAGCGACCATTTTTCAAAATATTATTTTGTATTATTGATTTTAATAAAAGTAACTCCTTATAGACGTGATGAATAACGACAGAAAACTTAATGTAGACATTAAATTGTTAACGTGGTTTTTGGCACATTCCAAAGCTGCGATGATCGTGTAATGCCTTAGCCAAACAGGAAACATGTATATTTCGTATGTACGCAACATGCAACAAGGTTAAAGATAAAACCAATTTAATGTGGGTTGTGTCCAGCTCTCTTGAGAAGGCACTCTGAAAGCGTACACAAATAACCTGTCAACATTTTTCAGGAAGGGTGCCTCGGATGGCCGGTAATAAATTTTTGTTAAAGGAAGAGGTAATGCCTGGAAGACTAAACCGAGTCATATACATCTCATCTCAACACAAGGAGTGAACACCTAAGCAAATCAGGTAAGTTTGCTTCCCACTACAGCAAGATATGGCAGAAAGCTGGAAAGTGGGGAGAACTGATGGGGATGGGGGTTTTAGTTGGATGCAAAAATAACCGAGGACGAACCCATCGGCATTCCCTAGTAGGGGTGTTTTGGGCAATCAGCAATACTTCAACTTCTAAAGGAGGAGATGGTTTTCCCCGCCACCCTAAAAAAAAATACTGAACCATGACTTCCTGTGGAGGCCGAACAACAAAAGTCATGTAAACTGTTGACGTCATTAAGTTTAATCTATAGAATCTGGTCACGTATCCCACAAAACAACCGGAAGTAGATAGATAACTCTTTTCTTATTTAATCAATTAGAATTCTTATTGAGATGAGTAATCTGTATTATTTATTCCTTTATTTATTGCTCTATTCCTCTGGCCTTCGTCAGATTGTTAACCGCAACGGGATAGGAACGCAGAATCTCCTGACTGCATCCTCAGCAATTACTGCCTTCCATAGTTGTCGCCGTCTCACCACATTTTGACCAACTAAGCCTCTGGCGGGCTTTGGGACCCATGACACACTGGAGGACCCATGACGCAGTGGATAGAGACGTTGAATATCTACGATTCCAGGTGAGAATTGTCTAAAGATAGCAGTTTCAATCCTACCTGAAGCCCGCCAGAGGCTTGCTTGGCCAAAACGTGGTGAGAGGACATCAACTATGTAAGGCAGTTAGGAGATTCAGAGTTCTTATCCCAGTGCGGTTTACCATGTTATTAAAAAGATGCTCTGCCGAGGTTGCTCCAGTTCGCTTCAAACTTTACAATAAATGCCTTAATGAATCTTGCTTTCCCGACTGCCGGAAAACCGCTTCTGTGGTACCAGTATATACCATTCATAAGACAAAACAGGGGAGGGTAGAGCGGTAGCCCTTGATATATCTAAAGCTTTTGACAGGGTATGGCACGATGATCTTCTAAGGAAAATTAGATCATATGGAATCACTGGAAGAGTTCATAATGTGATTAAATCCTTCTTAAGTAATAGAAAAATCCAAGTTGTCCTCGACGGTCGTACATCTAAACAATATGACATAAATGCGGGAGTACCTCAGGGGTCTACCCTTGGACCTCTATTATTCCTGATATTCATAAATGACCTCCCTGATAAAATTGTATCGGAGATGGGTATATTTGCCGATGACATCCCTCTCTATAACAGATATGAGGGAAAACAAATGAACACATATCCAAGGAAATGGCAGAAACACTAGAGGATGACCTCCAATCTGTAGTGGAATGGGGACAAAAATGGATGGTCACATTCAATGCTGCTAAGACTAAGCTTGTTTCCTTCAATAACTACAAGAAACCTTCTCTACCACCAATAACAATGGCCAAGAACACATTGCCTGAAAGTACTTCTTTTAAACTCCTCGGCCTAACGTTTACAGGGAATATGTACTGGAATAGATACATTGAGAACATTGCCAAGGCTGCTGCAAGGAAGGTTGGCTCCCTCTACCATGCTAGAAAACTACTTACGCCTGAAAGTATCCTGTACTTCTATAAGGCCACCATTCGCCCATGTATGGAGTACTGTTGTCACATCTGGGCTGGTGTATCTGCTTCTTGTCTCTCGCTCCTGGACAGGGTTCAAAAGAGAGTCACCAACCTGATAGGTCCTGGACTGTCATCTAGGCTTCAGCCTCTGTCCCATCGACGATATGTTGCATCCCTCTGCCTGTTCTACAAATACTTCAATGATGAATGCTCTGACGAACTGCAAACACTTGTACCTCCCCGACGTAACTACCCCCGACAAACCCGACAAGCTACTAAGTCTCATCCCTTTACAGTAGAGATCCCTAGGTGCAAGAAAGCCTTTTACTCCAATAGTTTCTTCCTCAGAACTGCAGGTCATTGGAACTCCCTTCCGGGATTCTGCTTTCCCAACTGTACTGATATGCAGAAGTTCAAGTGTAATGTGAACAAACATCTTTCTACTCATCTCCCTTCATAATGCCCCTGCAAATTAAGTCCCTGATAGTAGCCCCCTGCTTCAAAGTGGCACTGTGCCTTGTTTGGGGTGAAAATTGAATAATAAAAAAAAAAGAAAGAAAAAAAAGACTTTTCATACCTATCTGCGTAAGTATACTTTGATAATTATGTTTCAGTTTGAAGAAATATGGTATAATAAAATTATGAGGTGTTCGTTTGCGCCTGACCTCCATAGAATGGAAATATGTCACAAAGTTTAACAAGGTTTTTTAATATAGATTCACAGAATATTGGGATAACTGTTTCAGTGTGAACAGGTATGGTATAATAAATTATGCGGTTTATCTATTTTATTTTTACTTTCATCATATTTTGCTTTGGTTATGATACCCCAAATTCGAAGCTATCTCTTTACAACACTTCCTTTTCATAACCTATCATACTTTGATAAATCAGAGTTCATTTTCGGTAGGCTGTTTTTGAACCCAGTCAACGACGGGTACTTTTGCTATTAAATATATATAATTCGAAGAAAAATTAATTTCTCGAACTACCGATATTATCATCGAATTAAGCATTGTTTATTTAATATTTTCGTGCAAACAAATTATAATTGCAAAAGATATTTCTACTTTTTTTTTAATTACAGGTTTCGCATAATTTATATGGAAGATTCTAATATTTTCTTTGCTTGCATAAATGTCAAACTTTTGGGGGAACATAATTTTTATATAATCTTGAAAAATAAAACTTCTTTTTTTATTTGAAAGCAAGAACATAGAAAAATAATTATATGAAAAAAATGGCAAAAATTAGACAAACGTTTACGATCGGAATGCACGGATGCATATCGGGCGCGCGGGGGGGGGGATAATATATTTCATTTTTTCCCCCCAGATATGCATCCGTACATCTACTTTACATCTGAAAGAATTCGCTATGGAATTTCCGCTGGTTAATATTGAATAAGTTTCGCTACAAAATCGTCGTGTTGCTTATTTCTCTCTTTGTTAATGCAACTGTTACATTTTCTAATGCTTTTTGAAAACATTTTTGATTCATTATCAACAGACTAACTTGTCGGCAGATCTTGCATGCTACGACCGCAACGATGACGTCATTTTTCAGCTCCCGGGCCTTAATGACCTATATTTTATGAAAGTCGTGACTGAACTCTGCCTCACCCCCCCCCCAAAAAAAAAGGGTCAGAGACCCAAAATGTGTCATGGATGGTTGCCCCAAGCGTGGTAAGTATCGCCTGCGCCAGATAAGTATTGCTCCGCGTCTAAAAATCAAAACCTGAAGAGGGGAAGTAAGGAAGAGTTGAAGTGGGGAGGGGCACTAAAGAAAGTACGAGGGTGTAAGTGGATGGGGTGGGGGTAAACAAAGTTCATCTATTCCTTTTTCTTATTAAAATAGCTTATTTTTAAAAACGACCCTGGTGTCTAACTCTGTCCCGTGGGGAGGCATAGTAAATAGGTACTTTAGGATACTTAGCCGGTCGGTCGCCGTTATAAAAAAATTGTCAGTTAAAATCAAGTTCCATCCATCCTTTCTTTAAACTCTTCATCAGCTGACCTGATATATATGAATTCCCTGGAAAAGTCATTTCTGATTAATTTTTAACAGCTTTAAAATATTCTGTTATTCTGAGAAAAAAAAATGGTAAAGGTGCTATATCAGCTTTTTGAGAGCGCTGAAAAGGAAAATAACATTTAAAATTCCAGAAACAAGTAGTTTCGAAGATATGAAGAAACTATAGTTTCAAGAAGTGGGGGATCACGTTTCTATATTAATTTAACGTAAAAAGAGCTCCCACTTTATGGACATCTATTTCTTTTTTTTTGGGGGGGGGAGCTAGTAATTTTTGAGGGGGAAGAGGTTATTTATTAATTGTTGCCTGGTAGACCAAGACAAAACCTACCTTAAAAAAACTTGTTTTCTAGGGGTTTTCGGGTGTGCCTTAACGTTTTTAAGGTAGGTTTTGTGTTGGTCTACCAGGCTGCAATTACCAATTTGAGGGTGGAATGATGCTACACCTTTACCGATTTATTCAACTTCTAAATTTAGTTTAACTTTTCATTTTCTGCCACCGACCCGAAAACATTTTTCATCATTTATTTTTTTCGCATGTTAAGTTTTTTTTCCTTTTGAGAAATTAACTTTAGGCTTTAATCTTATGATAAGCCTGCCTTCAAAACCATGTCTCCCTATTATTTTCGACCATATTAGTGCACGTACCTAATTTTTCATAAGATAATTTGGGACGCTAAAGCATTCGAGGAATTGTAAGAAAAGAAAAATACAATACAATACATTACAATACAATACAATACAATACATTACAATACATTACAATACAATACAATACATTACAATACAATACAATACAATACACGACTACAATACATTACAATACAATACATTACAATACAATACAATACATTAAAATACAAGACAATACATTAAAATACAAGACAATACATTAAAATACAATACAAGAAAATACATTGCAATACAATACATTACAATACAATATATTACAATACAATACATTACAATACAATACATTACAATGCATTACAATACAATAAAATACAATACATTACAATACAATACATTACAATAGATTACAACACAATACATTAAAATGCAATACAATACATTACAATAAAATACATTACAATACATTACAATACAATACATTACAATACAATACATTACAATACAATACAACACAATACAATACATTACAATACAACACAATACAATACATTACAATACAATACAATACAATACAATACATTACAATACAATACAATACATTACATTATAATACATTACAATACAATACATTACAATACAATACATTACATTACAATACAATACATTACATTACAATACATTACAATACAATACATTACAATACAACACAATACAATACATTACAATACATTACAATACAATACAATACATTACATTACAATACATTACAGTACAATACATTACAATACAATACATTACAATACAATACAATACATTACAATAGAATACATTACAATACAATATATTAAAATACAATACAATACATTAAAATACAATACAGTATAATACATTACATTACAATACATTACAATACAATGCAATACATTACAATACAATACATTACTATACAATACAATACAATACAATACAATGCATTACAATACAATACAATACATTACAATACAATACATTACAGTACAATACAATACAATACAATACATTACGATACAATATATTAAAATACAATACAATATATTACAATACAATACAGTATAATACATTACATTACAATACAATACATTACAATACAATACAATACATTACAATACAATACAATACTATACAATACAATATATTACAATACAAAAGAATACATTACAATACAACACATTACAATACAATACAATACATTAAAATACAATACAATACATTACAATACAATACAATACAAAACATTACAATCCAATCCAATACATTATAATACAATATATTTCAATACAATACAATGCATTACAATACAATACATTACAATACAATACAGTATAATACATTACAATACAATACATTACAATACAGCACAATACATTACAATACAGCACAATACATTACACTACAATATATTACAATACAGCACAATACAATACAATACATTACAATACATTACAATACATTGCAATACAATATATTACAATACAATACATTACAATAAATTACAATACAATACATTACAATGCAATACATTACAATACATTACAATACAATACATTACAATACAATTTATTACAATATAATACAATATATTACAATACAATACAATACAATATATTTCAATACAATACAAAACATTACAATACATTATAATACATTACAATACAATACAGTATAATACATTACAATACATTACAATACAATACAATACAATGCAGTATAATACATTACAATACAATATATGGTGAGAAGGAAAACAGACCTACACCCGTGATTACAATCTCTCAATACATATCATCTTTATATTTGTAGTCAAAGCGAAGCGGGTGATTCCTCCAATGTTTGTCAAGCCTAACAAATCAAGCTTCCCCCTTCCGATGTCGCTGCTTATCCAAACGCACACAAAAAAAATATCCCCGCGGGTCTTACAATCTCGTTTCAAAGGAAGTATCTTGAGAAAGTTCACGTCGTATTCGCCATGCAGATATTTAAAGACTTGGATGACATTTTTATCTATTTTTCAAACAATTTTTTTTCAACTACTTTATTTACGGTAGCAAAGTTTTATAACGTTCATAACAAAAAGTGCAAACTTTAACATTGCAAAAAATAGGAAAATGCGACGATAATTGCAGAAGAATTGTAAAAAAAAAATGTCCTTTTTTAAAAGCTTTTTGTGATTGTTATTAATGTTATAAAACTTTGTTAGATTAAATAAATCCCTTACGATTACACGAATGTTTTGCAATATCGCATTGCACATTTTATTTGTGTTAGTAATGTCATAAAATTGTTCTTGTATCCATAAAAGTGAGAATGTGTGTGCGCACGCGCGTGTTTGTGTGCGTGTGTGCGTGTGTGTGTGTGTGTGTGTGTGTGTGTGTGTGTGTGTGTGTGTGTAAGTGTGTGTGTGTGTGTGTGAGAGACAGAGGGATACTTTTTAACCTATATATAAAGAATCTTTGATCTACTGACTTGAAATTTGGTATATAGGATATTCAGACATGTGGAAAACTTTTTAATCCGTTTTCATCTGGAAAAAAGGGTGGCTAAGAGGGAAAAAATAACAAATTGGTACTTCGGGTCATCGTAATTTTGTTTGTCAATTGTTTAACGATTGCGCATGCGCAGTCGGGGAACCCAACAGCTTCCTTATGTTAAGAATAAGTAGGTTTCGAAAACATATATAAAGATCCTGTCAAGCTAGTCTGATGGTTATCGCATTTGACTCACTGTCTTTAGGTTTTGGTTTCGATCTCACCACGAGTATTACTGTTTTTCTAATTGTAAGAAGTGAATTGTTTAGAAAAACAAACAATATTTGCATGCACATGTCTCAGTGTTTTTTTACTTCATTTTTTTTTTATGAATTTGACGTTAAGTTTAATACCTACGGTATTTCGGTAAATTTTCTTTGAAATGACGACTTTTAAAGGTTTTCAACTATGGTGAATACAAAAATCTCATTGAAATTTTGCAGAGACAAGTAGTTATCGAGATATAATAAACTGTATTATGCATTGTATTCTTTGGCGGCCATGTTTTTACGCGCATCCGCCATAAACAAATCTACTTCTCTACGACCGACACTGCCACCTAGCGGAAACAAAATGCACTTTTCTTAAACTCCCCCTTCCCCTTCCCCCCTGCCACCTAACGGGAAAAATCCGGCTGACTTATACGAGAGTGCCCACCCCCTAAAAATGCGTGTTTTACATTTCATTTTTTTTTTTTAAGACTTTTTTTTTTTTTTGATGATTATCATAGATTACAGATTTAAGTATCATTAACTGAAAAAAAAATTTGAAAAAAAAAAAATTAATGAATTTTAAGAAGGTGGGGGGGGTCTCTTTCTCGTTGTTCCACTTCATTGCTCTCTGACTTACGGTCCATTTCTTTCCTAACGTGTCACGTAATTAGAACCCGTTCTTATTAGTCATTAAACTTATTTTTGTGCAACATTTTTTCTGTTAAGATGATATTTAAGTTTGTAATCTATGATAATCGTTGGAAAAAAAGAAAAAAAGGTGAAAAACGCGGATTTTTAAGGGGTGAGCCCTCTCGTACAGGTCCGCCAAAAATACACTTTTCTGAGACTAACACTGCTCCCCTTCAAAGAATTGATCATTTTTTAGTCTTTATATTTCGATAACTACTTGTATCTGCAAAATTTCAATGTGATTTTCGTATTCAGCATAGTCGAAAACCTATCCAAGTCGTCATTTAAAGAAAATTGTGGTAAATAAAATAAAAAGAGAGAACATCAAATTCAACACTCACTTTTAAAATTACTGTGTTGATTTTCGAGTATGCTGAAAACGAATATCACATGTGGATGATCATTTCTCCGTTCGTTGGACCTGTCAGAGCGATCACGAAATTCCGTTTGGAAATCCTCTCAATGCCCTCAAAAAAGCCAAATTTGACTGAGGACTCTTTCTCAGTTACATTTTCGTCGAACGATTATAGTTTCATCGATTTAGATCTCCTGTTCGGTTTTAGTTTTGTAACAAGTTGTCACAAACTTCCGAGCAGAAAGATCGCCAGTCAACAACGGAACGGACGAAAATGTCTAAATTTTCCATTAATGCTTTGTGATCCCACACCAAGTGGTTCCAAAAATGAACAAGCTATTCGCACCACTGATACTGAAGCGCGCTAGAAACAAATCAATTTCTCTGTGACCAACAATCCACAAATTTCTTTAAAATTGTGACCTAAATATGTTTTCGACTATGCTGAAGACGAAAATCTCATTTAGATTTTACAAGTAGTTTGCGAGATATAAAGACCTGTTATATAGAATTTCTGACGCGCGTGGCACAAGAATATCTGATACGCATGCGCTGTAAACAAATTCACACACCGAACGATCTTTCCGACTGAACAGTGTGAGAACATGATGAAAATTAGCAGCCAACCGGATGTTAACGCATCCACCATGAGAGACAAAATGAAAAATCATCTTTTGCACATGGCTCCATGCATCGCTTCCGCTTGGGAAGAAAAAAAATAAGATAACCACAAAATAGTTATCGACCAATGGCTGAGCTCCGCGCCTAAAATAAACACCTCAAATATCACAGTCGCTGGGAGCCGGTTGCCACTATAAAATGAGGGAACACAGAGGAGGAACAGAAGAGATTCACCCTGCTGTGTCAGTGAACGCACGGACAGATTCTCCCACCTGACCTAAAGAGATGAAGAAGAAAAAGAAATAAGGCACCAGTAAACTGAAGCCGACTACGCTCTAATGTTATGGGCCAAACGCCTTCAATTCTAAACAATGCCTAATTCACACAAACCAAAGAAGAGAGGAGGAAAAAGAAGACGAAGACGCCGGGCTGTCCACTGCTGATGAAAAAGTCACTCGGTTTCCAGTTACAAGCCAGGACATGCATCACCGACAGCACGCATCGTCCAAAAGATAAGTTACATTTTACGAACATTCATTCCTTGTCAATTCATACACACCTACAAACAGTTTACGAACATTCATTCCTTGTCAATTCATACATACCTACAAACAGTTTACGAACATTCATTCCTTGTCAATTCATACATACCTACAAACATTTTACGAACATTCATCTCTTTTGTTAAATCCCTTTTTTTATAAATACCGAAGCCATAACAGTTAGATTGCTTCATTCGAAATACTACTGACACTTTTTCACATTTTTTTATCAGAAGATTTGTTTTTTTTCATTTTCTTATATTTCATTAACAAAAATCGCTGACATTTTTTCACAGTTCTACTTTATAAAAATCCAATGTTGCTTTAATTAAAAAATTGTTATATTAAAATTGTATTTTCTTATGCATTTTTTTTTCAACTATATTTCTGTTCAGGAAAAAATTCTTGTTTGTTACTTATTTGCCGTATTATTTGACCAAGATATCTTAATACCCGGAGTCCATGGTAAGTTTAAATGTGATATTCGTTTTCAGTATACCAGAAAACCATTAAATGTCTTAATTTTAAAGGTGAGTGTTGAGTTTGAATGTTTTTTCCTTTTATTTATTTATGTTTTAAAATTTTTATTTTCTTGCGAACCTGAAATATTATTTAGAAACACATACTTAACACGGAGAGGGGGATGGTGTTTTGTAACTATTCTGTACTTTCAACTTACAAAAATCGTAAAAATTGAATTTAATTAAGTGGAGAAGATAGGGAGCAGTCTTTATATCTCAAACTACTTGTTGCTACAAAATTTAAATGATATTTTCTTATTCAGCATAGTCGAAAACCTTTTAAGTCGTCATTTAAAAGAAAATTGTCCAGGTGGACCGAATGTATCAAAATGACCAATTTTGGTGGGGTCAGGGTCAGGGGCAGGGTCAGGGTCAGGGGCAGTCTCAGTCTCAGTCTCAGAAAAAAATGCATTTTCCCGCTAGGTGGAAGAAGGGGGGAGGGCAGTCTCAGAAAAATGCATTTTGTTTCCGCTAGGTGGCAGTGTCGGTCGTAGAGAAATAGATTTGTTTATGGTGCGCGCACACGCGCGTAAAAACGTGGCTGCCAAAGAATACAATGCATAATACAGTTTTTTCTTTTTCTTTTTTTATATCTCGATAACTACTTGTCTCTGCAAAATTTCAATGCGATTTTCGTATTCAGCATAGTCGAACACCTAGAAGATTCTTTATTTTAAAGAAAATTGGCGAGGTGGATGGATCTAATGTAAAACAACAAAAATACCAGTATTTACTATTTCTGTTTATAATAAATAAGAAATCTCCAATAATTACAATATAATATTTATGCGTATTGTGCGGCCGGGCAACGCCGGGCGACCTGCTAGTATTAAATAAAGTAGCTGAAAGTAATCATCATCTTTATTTTATTATTTTTTTACAAATATACGCGTCTTTCTTTTCTTATAATTCCTTGACCGTTTTAGTTTCTCAAATTATCGTATATAAAAAAAAAAAATGAACAAATTTCTTAGTAAAATAGAGTTACTTCCCTTAGAACAATGTTAAACTTCCGAATTGCCATTATTAATTACAATTAATTTCTCAGACATTTTTTAAAAAAATTATTTTAAATCAACGGGAGTAGAAAACAATGTTTGTTTTGTTATTTTTTTTCTTTTGTTGGGGGTGGGGGATATTGTAAAACTCCTTAGTATTAGAATTCAGTTAAAGCACGGCTGTCTATATCTCGGTGGCCGTTGTTAAAGGTGGTTACTGGTTTGGTTCTCTCATTACAATAGATAGTAACGTCTTTGAAAAGTAGCCAGAACAAAACTAACAATTCATATACCTGTATCAGGTTGACAAGAAAGTTCTTGCGATTTTTAACTTTTAAATTTAAATGAACATATCTCGGCTCAAACACAAATTTATTGATCGAAATAAGCACCATCAGAATCAATACACTTTTGCTAACGCAAAACAAGTATATTTATGCCAGTAACATAAAAGTCTTGTGTTCTGGTGGCGATTTTGATATCGCATGTTTTTGTAGCATTGTTCACACAAAAAGTTGTTGAGATGCTTGAAAAAGTGGTAGTCAGTAGGTGAGAGGTCTGCAGAGAGTATGGCGGATGAGACAGAGTTTTGCAGACCAATTTGTTCAACTTCTGCAGGGTCAATTTAGCAACGTGCCGTCTGATATTATCCTGGAGGAGAATTGGACCTTTTCTGTTGGTCAATGCTTGGTTTTGTTGTCAAAGTTTCTGGTGCATTTCATCCATTTGTTAAAAACTTTTCTCATCCGCATAGTACATTTCTTTACAACTGAATAACAACATTTTAACGCGCTGAAATCACTAAATTACATTTCGCAATCTCTGTCTTGTCATTTGTGCGATGAACTATAAAAAAATGAAGTAGTTGCAGACAAAAACGATGAAGGATAAAACTTAGTTAGGACATTTTCAAGTTAGGCTAAAGATGAATCAGATGATGAATACACAATGAATATTTTTGGTTCGTTTACATCCCTGCTGACCCTTTTCTCTTTTCTCGCTGTGCCGTGACACCTAATAGAAGGGGCCAATAACTGACAGGACATCTTTAATAGTGTCAGCCATGTTTAGTTTCAGAACAGTTTCCGATGCTTCGTTGTTCTACACAAGTCCTGAGAGGTGACTGGTTTGCAGTAGACTGTTCTTGAGTTGGAATCCACAGAGCAAAAGTTTCTTCCCGTGTTGAGACGGAAAAAACATATGCGAATTTGCTACAGAAAGGTTTAATATTTATATAACAATTCTGGTTTCTGATTGGTTGGTAACAGAACGTGAATTTATTCGATTCGTCAGTTCCTAGCAGCATCGCTTATAAATAGAATCTCCCGATTATGTGGGATCATACCCCCATTACAACTCTGTGATGGGAAGTGTCTCCTAACGGCTTCGGCTGCAGGGAGGCAAGGTAGTACAAGTCAAGGAATCGTCACTTGACACTCAGCCCAACAGGTGAGGGGCCGGGAACCAGCCAAGCACCTGTTGGATTGAGGTATGCCACCTGGGTAATACCTAGGAGGTCCACCCTCCCAGGCCTTGCCACCAGGCTTTCCGGTGGGGCAAGTTTATTGCTTGCTGCCTGAGGCGCTCCGACTGGCGAATGCCGACGGGGTTACTCAGGCCATTTTTAAAATTGCAGGAGTGCCCCTCCTTTAGGGGAGCCTGCGGGGTTCCCACTTTCCAGGCCTTGTGCCAAATATTGCCGATGTGGGCGGCAATTAAATAATTACCCCATTAGAATTCCTTCTGATGGGATGTGTCTCCTAGCGGCTTTGGCTGCAGGGAGACAGGGTAGTACATGTCAAGGATTCGTCACTTGACACTTAGCCCAACAGGTGAGGGGCTGGGAACCGGCCCAGCACCTGTTGGACTGAGGTACACCGCCTGGGTAATACCTAGGAGGTCCACCCTCCCAGGCCTTGCCACCGGGCTTTCTGGTGGGGCAAGTTTATTGCTTGCTGCCTGAGGCGCTCTGACTGGGGAATGCCGATGGGGTTACTCAGGCAATTTTTAAAATTGCAGGAATGTCCCTTCTTTAGGGGAGCCTGTGGAGTTCCCACTTTCTGGCCTTGTGCCACATAATGCTGATGTGGGCATCATTTAAATATATACCCCCATTACAGTCCAAAAAGATTGTAACAGGATGCAATTCTGATTGCTTTGTTGACGGGGTCTATGATGATAACTCTGGACTCTACAAACCATCTTAAGCTACTGAGCCGAACATGTGCCTTTTTTTTAAATGCTTAACTCTACTGAGCACACTTGAGGTTAACTTGGATGTGCTTCACTTTACTGCAACTTCGATTTTTCAGGGAAGGGAATGCACTATTATTATCTGTATATATAAAGTAGTAGCGTTTGTGTGTCTGCGTGTGCAACTCTCTTACAGCTCATATCACTTAACCGATCATGACCAAACCTGGCATGATGATGGTATCCAACCTAGGGATGATGCACACTATTTTTCAAGGTCAAAGGTTAAGATCATATTTAGTGTGGCTCTTCAGAAACTCCCCCACCTAGGGATGGTGTACGCCAAGTTTGGGTTCATCACCATCCCGAGGGCCGCCATCATCATGCTGGCCAACTTCTTTGTGAATTTGAATCAAATCAGTTTCATCTACTCCTATGCCCTCAACTAATTACACAAATGTTAAAAATTGTGATTATTTGTAATTGTTTCATTTTTTTGTGTAACAATATAAGTGTTAGTCTTGATATAATCTGTTTACTTTAAAGTTCATAGTTGGATTTTGGTCACTTTAAGAGGTAGTGAAAAAATTTTAAACACCTTAAGAAATAGTGGCTCTTACAACGTCCATTTACTGCAAGGGTGCCTGCAAAAGGGTACCCAAGTGTACAGCAAAGTCCCACGCAAAGTGTGGGTATCTTTGCTAGTATATTAATAAAACAAAACAAAACAAAACAAAAAACAACCGAAGAATTAAAGATGTCTGGTTTGTAAACTTAGTTGATTATACAAGCAATAATTTTATTGAATGGAAATGTCTGAAAATAAATCTGTTTTAAAAAATGTCCTCAAAACCAAGCAAAATATTTTCTTTTATTTTGGCTGTCGACTTGAACACGTATACGACCAATTCTTGGAATGAAACAAACAGAAGAGATTACATGCACAAAGTTTGCTTTTTAAATTTTTACATTCCAGCTGAGGTTTGAAATACTCTTACGTAGAACATGGGGATTAGGAGTGTAAGGTGTATGACAGTTAGTTTGTGCATATGACTTACTGACCCCTAACCTTGCTGAGCCAGCCTCTTAAACATAGGTTACACAAAAGATATGTTTACTGTGAATTTAAGTCGCAAAAAACTCAGATTCGCTATTCCTAGTCATACATTTCGGGGTGGGGGATCAATTTATAAGGTACATGCTAATTTCATTCAATATGATATTCTTGGATAGCAGAAACAAGGAGGTGTGGATCATCGAGGACCCAATCAGATGTACCTATTTACAATGTCTCCCCATGGGACAGAGTTAGACATCAGGGTCGTTTTTTAACGTGGAGAAAAGGTACAAAATAAAAATTGTCTCAGTCGTGTAGGATTTCTCCCCCACTGAAAGTGAACGAGAAATGGAAGTGCCGCATCTAAAGAACAGATACTACACTTTGATCTTGGCCAAATCAGATGTAATATACTTTCCACATAACTTTGTTATGGCACATCGAATGAGTTTCCTCCCTTGCCATTAATATTCAAAGTGTGCGTTTCTCTTCCTTCAAATAGGAATCTAATACATTGATAAGGTCCAAGGGCGATAACTCCAGACACTGCAAACCTTAAGCTTCTGCAAATAATAACATTTTTTGTACTGAGGATGCTTGGGTTAACTTGAATGGGCCTCACTTTAGTGTAATTGCACTAATTGTGTGGCGTACCACAACCACTACTACTGCTACTACTACTGTGGGAATACTCCCTCCCTTCCTCCCTCCGTCTTCTCTTCTTTATCTTTCCTTTTTCTTTGGATTTCATCAACCAATGAGATTCAAGGACTGATCAGTGCACAATTTAAAGAGTAACTGATGGAGAACAAAGAAAAGCAAAAAAAAAAGGAGAGAACAGACACACGTGACCCGCAAATGTGACACTATCTCCGATGGCCGCACACGTGCAAAGCCCCCAAAGTATGAACATTTAATAGTTCAGCAAAATGTAATGTACAATTTTGAATGTAGTTGCAGTGCCAACTATGTGGTCAGACAACATTGAGATTGGATGGAAGAGTCCACCAGCATGTACCTAGCAAAATCAGAAATGGGACATACTGGGTAACAGACGTACTTGCAAACACATACGGGATTTCAATAACTGACCATCTCGTTAAAATTTCGTCATGTACAGTGAACATCAGCACGAACTCATTTTCGATTTTGAGTTATGCTCACTCAACATTCCATTTAAAGATCTTGCAAGCTGTTCACGTTCGGTTGTGAAGGCCTACTGTCTGTAAACAGAAGGAATGTCTCTTAGGCCTGAGTGTAATTAGCTTTTAGGATTTTTGAGAAAAATATAATGTTGCTTTACTTTATTCATTTCCCCTTTTTTTTCACACATAACAGAACACAACATAGTTTTATTTTAAATGTACATATTTTCAATTACCCCTTTTTAAATCCCTCAATACAGCTTCAAGAAAGCAAAGGCGAAACCAGTCCCCCCCTTTATTTTTCTATCGTTGTCTTTGCTCCTTTTTCGTGATTTTAAAGCCCATTTTACTTTTAATCATGAATTATAAAAGTCCTCCCTTCATGATTGCAATATATATACACACACATATATAGGTGATAAGTCATCTCTCAGTACAGACCAATAAGTCTCCTGTGTGTCATGAGTAAGCTGCTGGAATCCATATTAAATAGAGAAGTAGTCAACCACCTCAGCTGAAATAATCTTCTTAGTGACATACAATATGGTTTCCGTTCTGCCAGATCTACAGCAGATGTGCTAACTGTTATATCTCATAGGATTAGCGAATCTCTTGACAAAGGTTTCCTCTCTAGGGCAATTGTTCTTGACATATCAAAGGCCTTCGATAAGGTATGGCATAAGGGCCTACTTCACAAGATTTCCAGCTACGGTATAACTGGAAATGCTTTCTTAATCATTGAATCATTTCTCTCCGATAGGCTCATAAGAGTAGTGGTTGATGGGCAGAAATCAGAGGCCCTCAATATTACTGCTGGAGTCCCTCAGGGATCCATCCTGGGCCCAACTCTCTTCCTGATCTACATCAATGACCTCCCTAAACACATACTTAAATCATTCATTGACATCTATACTGATGACACGACTATCTATGGCAACACATCAAAGGCGGTAAATGACAAAGTTCTCTCAGATTCTCTCTCCTCTGATGTTGAGCACGTGGTACAGTTGGGGAGGAGGTGGCTGGTTACTTTTAATACATCTAAAACTAAGCTCCTATCTTTACATCATCAACGCTCTGATCCCCATCTGACATCAATTGAAATGGGTGGCTCTCTATATATATATATAAATGTATGTAAATCGGTCCAGTGGAGCATTTATATATATATATATATATATATATATATATATATATATATATACACTTGTGCCCGATATTATTCATACCCCCCCTTGAAAATTGAGTTTATTAGGTGTAACTTTGTAAGAATTTATTGTTTACGTCCATATTAATACATATTCTTAATAAACCTCTTCTGATCATTTTCGTCATTTTAGAATCTCGGGATACTTGTAATAAAATAAATATACAGCTATTTATAAAATCTGCAATGTTCAAAAATAATCATACCCCCTTATTTTTTCAGTATTAATCGAGTTTCTGACTGTTTGTTTCTTGTTTGATTCTTATTTTGAATGCTTTTATACAACCTTTGATTAATTTCATTTCGTTTTTTGCATTTTTCAGAAATTAAAATGATATCAACTGAAAACCAATAAAAGAATAAAAATTATTAGAATGGGGAAGAAAAAAGAGCTTAGTAATGATCTTAGGACTAAAATTGTGAATTCACATAAGGATGGTTTAGGTTACAAGTCAATTTCCAAGAAATTTGAGGTCCCTACAGCAACAGTACAGAGCATCATCAAAAAATTCCAGAGCCACCACACAACAAACAACTTGATTTGTAGAGGAAGGAAAAGGAAACTGTCTGCTAGAGCCACCAGGAACATTGTAAGAAGTGTTAATGCAAATCCAACCACCACTACTAAGGACATTTTAGAAAATCTGGAGTCTTCTGGCATAAAAATATCAAGGCAAACATTGCAAAGGACTCTGCATGAAAATGGTCTGAAAGGAAGAAGACCACGAAGGACTCCACTGCACACCGGAAAACACCTTGCAGCACGTCTAAAGTTTGCTAGGGCCCATGTGAATTCTCCAGAGTCCGTTTTCTCAAGTGTTTTGTGGACTGACGAAACAAAAATTGAATTGTTTGGCCATATGGATGCTTCTTACGTTTGGAGGAAGAAAGGAGAAGCTTACAACCCAAAGAACACCATACCCACGGTGAAACATGGTGGTGGTAGCCTAATGCTTTGGGGCTCCTTTTCGGCTAGTGGTCCAGGTAGTTTGATCAAGATAGATGGAACCATGTAGAAGGAGCAATATTTGGAGATACTCCAGAAAAACATTAGACAGGATGCGGCGAAGCTCCATTTAGGACCAAACTGGGTCCTTCAACAGGATTATGATCCAAAACATACTGCCAAAATAGTCAAGAAATGGTTTGAGGATAATCAAATTAATGTTTTGGAATGGCCTAGCCAGAGTCCCGACCTGAACCCTATCGAAAACCTCTGGCACATATTGAAAACTGAGGTTAAAAAGCGGAAACCTTGAAATTTGAGGGATTTGGAGTACTACTGCATTGAAGAATGGTCAAAAATCAGTGTTGATGCTTGTAAAAACCTTGTTGATAAATATCCCAAACGGTTACAGGCAGTTATTAAGAATAAAGGGCATGCTATTGACTATTAGTAAGAGAGGTATGAATAATTTTGAACTAGTGCCATTATTGTTTTTCTTTGTATAATGTTTCAAACTTGCATAATTTATTTATTTGTTGAGTTTAAATTAAATGCTTATGCTTGATTTATTGTTTGAAATCCCTTTAATATTGTCTACCTTCTGGTTTGAGCAATATTCTTATAGAAATCTCAAAGATCCGAGGGGTATGAATAATATCGGGCACAAGTGTATATATATATATATATATATATATATATATGCTTCACCGGACTGATTTACACATGGGACGTAGTAGCAGCCTACATCACAAATGAAACCAAATTAAAGAATTATTTGAACTCACTTTTTCGTGCAATACTTATTTCCTCTTTCTCTCACAGCACATGACTTCTCATTACAGCTGTGACGTCACCCACGTCTTGAATGTGATTGGCCGTTTTATAGTCTTTCTTTTTCCCTACCAGTGACGTCATTTTGCATGTATTTGCATCCACGCATCCACGCTGTGTTACCTTGTCTGCCTGTCTGTGTGCGGAACAGTCTCTACCAAACAACTCAATCAATTTTAGGTCTATAGACTTGAAACTTGACATACAGGAGATTTGGGCCTATGGAACAATTTTGATTTGTTTTTTAGAAAATCGCTACTAATGGGCTAAATTGAAAAAAATTGAAACTTGGCATAAATTACTAAATATGTTGTTTCTATGCATGTGCAAATACACATTTTTACCTTCAACATTGTTATTTTTTAAAATTTTTATAAGTGTATGGACAGCTCAGATGATAACGAATAATGCTGGAAAGTTATATGTTTAGGTTTCGATTCTAGCTGATGGCATCCAAGTCATATTTTCTTTTTAACTTTTGAAATTACGATTATACTTTTGAACTTATGAACTTTTGAAATTATACTATTATGTATTCCGTACAAGGTGCTTTCTATAAGTTTCCAGACTTTTTTTGTACAGGTATTTCAAATTGCCGTAGACTCTTGAAAATTCAGTATGTTATTACTAGGCATCTTATGAGATGACTGAACAATTTTTATGATTTCAGGTTCAAATTAACGGCTACAGCAGAAATTTGAATACACCCTGCTAAAGCTTGATTGTCACAGCTGGTGAATTTCAAAAATCCAATCTGGATGTGAAAACGCTTTATAAGAACGATATGCAATAAAATTGTGTTTTAAACGTGGAAAAAAATGCCACAAAAACGTACGGAATGCTTCAGACTGCTTTTGGATCATCTTGCATGAATCAACAATCAGTTTTGTAGTGGCATAAGAGATTCAAGGAAGGCAAGGAGTCTGTGAGGAATAATGAGAAGTGTGGGATGAGTAATGAAGTCAGAACATCAGAGTTGATTGGCCAAATAAAGAATTTCATGGATAAGGACTGTCGTGTGTCTATAGAGACAGTAAGTACACAGTTTGATGTCAGTGTAGGAACTGTACACACGACTGTTTGCAAGGAACTGAAGATGTGGAAGATTTGTGTGAAGTTTTTCCCAAGGGTGCTTAGAGAAGATTAGACTATTTGACCAAGATGGGCATCAAGACAGTTCCTTACTCTCCCTATAATCCAGACCCTGCTCTCTGTGCTTTTTGGTTATTACATAAGCTCAATGAAAATCTTAGAGGCTGTCGTTATGAGACAATTGAGGAGATGAAAGAGGCTGTGACGAGGGTCATTTACTTGCTTGCACAAGAGGACTTCCATGGAGCCTTCCAAAAGTTGCTGTAACGGTACATGTGCATTGCAACCGGAGGAGATTACTTCGAAGGGGACTAGAGTTTTATGTGTGTGCATTCAATAAAAGTGCCCATACGAAAAAAGTCTGGAAACTTATTGAAGGCACTGCGTAAAATATACTAATCAATAGCGAATCGGCTATAATAATAAATATGAAGTCTGCATAAATTAAAATATCATATTGAAGCGTATTTTACGACCGGGTGACGCCGGGCATCTTGCTAGTGTGTTTATATTTCCTTCAGCTCTCTTGTAAGCTTCATATGTATTTATTTAGTTCTTTTGTCTCTTGAAACTTCATTTTGTGAATTGCTCGGATGGCACAATCTAAAACTTATCACGTTTTCCTAATTGTGTATACTACCCCCCCCCCTTCCGTACAGAAAAAATTGCAACAGATGTTGTCTGTCCACCAAATATAGAATAAGATTTGTGATTGAGGAATTCCATGAATAAATAAATGGCCGGATGTAAATACACATGACATTCTTTTGTTATTGTTTCTTGATGAAAGATTTTTCACCAAATTTAATTATCAAAAACAATAAACGTTAAACTCAAGATTCAAGCGAAACAATTAAAACATTTGAAAACAAATCCTAGTGTATATTTTTTTATTGTAGTCAATGCAGTAACGCAAAAAATGTTGTTTATTTTTTTTTAACCCCAAACAAAACATATTACTACTTCAAATCTAAACAACTACTATTTGGGATTGTGTCTAACAGGGGATTGTGGGGAGTTGGGCAGCAAGATGTCTTTTCACATTACGTTTAAACTTCTGCATGTTAGAACGGTCAGGGAAGCAGGAAACAGGGAGGGAATTCCACAGTCTGGGGGATAAACATATTAGAGTCAAAGGCTTTCCAGCATCTAGGGACCTCAACAGTGAAAGGGTGGGATTTTGCTGATTGTCAGGTTAGTCGGGACTATGCACGATGTGCAATGAGTTCATCATAACACATTCCATTAAAGCACTTATAAAACAGGCAGAAGGATGCAAGATTGTAGCGATAGGACAGAGGTTGGAGCTTGGCTGACAGTGTGGGAACTATTAGATTTGAGACTCGTTTTTGAATCCTGGCTAAGAAGGAGAGACCATTGACAGATGCACCAGCTCAGATGTGGCAACAATACTTCATGCATTTCTTTTTAAAGATACTCTCTGGTGCGAATAATTTTCTAGCACGGTAGAGGGAGCCTACCTTCTAAAAATGTGCAACACTTATCTCTCTTATTAAGAATTTTTCAAAAATCCAAGTGAAATATGATTTTGTAATATTCTCCCTAGCATTGCATCCTCTTTTGAGCTGAGTGATCGATTTATTGCTAATCACATTAGAGCCCCCCCCCCATCCTCTGGAATGCTGACAAGATCTTAGAGTATTTGATTACTCCTCATTAAACCAACGTTTTATCACCTCCAGTTTTGATGGAAGAAGAGTAAATTTTATAGGAGTTCATACAAAAGACAACAAAGATCTTGGACAATGGAATTTGAATCGAATCAAACTTCAAGATCATCCATCTTGGAGGCAGATTACACATTGCTAGAAAACATAAGACCTCTGACCAAAGCAAATGCGATAATAAAATGATGATGATGATGATTTTCATCTCTTGACTTGTGCCAATAGCGTAGGGGATAAAAGTATACCATAGTACACACAAATTTACACACGAGACCCAACACGTTGTAGCAGTCTGCGTCACAAATGAAATCAAAATAAAGAATTATTCGAACTCATTTTTCGTGCAACAGCGACATTTATTTCCTCTTTCTCTCACAGCACATGACTTCTCATTACAGCTGTGACGTCACCCACGTCTTGAATGTGATTGGCCGTTTTATAGTCTTTCTTTTTCCCTAACAGTGACGTCATGTTGCATATATTTGCATAGACACGGCTATGCTGTGTCACAAAAGCAAGCATTGCTGAAAGAAAGTCTCTGCCTCAAGCACTTGGATATTAAGCCACACTGAAAAGCTGTGATACAATAAAACAAATGTCTATAGAAATAAGATTGTCATAGAATGTAGAAATGAAAAATTAAAAAAAAAAACGTCATGATTAAAGAATTTTTTTGTTGTCTTTTAGTCATAAAAATTAAGTTGATTGCCAAATTGTTTTTTTTTTTTTACACAGTGATCACCACTTATCAAGGCCCGGAAGCCACTCAGGGATAAGGGTTATTGCAAGTACATTACGTTAGTGTGGAGATTTGATGAAGTGTTTACTTAAGGGGGCGATTCATTAGGAATTTGTTAACATTGGACTTGAAGACATCCAAATGTTTCAAGATTAACAAAAGTGAAAAATGTCTCACATTTATTTTAAAAAATTTATCCTAATCACATGCAAAAATGATATTCAAAAAGAAAAAGAAGAGAATATTGTTAGTGATTTTTTTTCTTCCCCCTCCCTTTTTTCTCCTTTCTTTTCCCCTCTCTTTTTTATCACGACCCCCATTTTCTTCTCCCTCTTTCTCTCTTTCTTTTTATATTACTCCACCCCTAATCCAGTGTTTCTTTCATTAACATTTCAGACAACCATCTGTATTCGCTCGGGAGATTTATTTAATTTCCATACTTACATGTCTAATGTATGTTACCATCCATATGTGTGGCAGTCGACAACGTGATATGTATATATAAAAATGTGAAGCTCGCGGTTTGTTTACAAACAAACGTTTGAGCACTTTACGAGTGGCGGACGGATGTTTATTTAAATAGACATTCAGACGGATTAGTTGCGGGCACCGCTTCCGTGGTCAAGGGGTAGAACTGCCGACTGTCATCACGACGGTTGTAGGTTCGATCCTCGGCTTGGGATAGGTGCTAGTCTAGCGGCACTGATGAGTTGTGATACAACGAAACAGGACTGTATGTCGATGACTACAAATATATTTTATATATATATAGTAATTTATAAAATATATATGGCGATTAAGCTACACTGAATATTCGGCGTTTCATCCACTATAGGATTCGTCAGGCTTATGTGCATAAGCCTGACGAATCCTATAGTGAATGAAACGCAGAATATTCAGTGTAGCTTAATCGCCACATATATTTTATAAATTACTAACTAGCTCTACCTACGTATTGAGCACTAATACTTAAAGTTTACGCATAAATCTATACTTTCTTATATTAAATTTATGTGAGTAAATGAAGTAGTTATATATATATATATATATATATATATATATAGATAGATAGAGAGAGAGAGAGAGAGAGAGAGAGAGAGAGAGATAAAAAAAAGGAACAAACCAAGTTATGTGTTTATCAACATTTCGTATTTATTGTAAGACTTCTTCTGGATGGAGAAGTTTTACAATAAAGACGAAACATTGATGAACACATATGAATACATGACTTGGATTTCTGAATTTTTGAGATGAGGATTGGTTATGTGTATTATTTGGATTCATCACACTACTGTTCTCATCTCGACATTCTTCAGATGTATCTTGTCAAACTCGGGAGTGTTTCTGTCAAACTAAGGAATTTGAACGGAATTTCGAGCAGAACCCTTTCTTTACTTCACGGGGGTTCTGTCAGCCATGACTGGATAGTGGTCGTAAGTAATTCGCAGACTGAGAATTGAACCTTCAACCTTCAAGAAAATATCACTATTTACAATTGATTTTTCCAAGTACTCTAACCAATGCGCCACTGCTCCTGAATTTTGATCTAATTGAAAAGAAAAATGGAAATTCTTTTAACTTTCTTGAAGTTTTACATTTGGATTTTACCATCACTGGATTATTTATCTTCCACCAAACTATCCATTCATGTATAATCACCTTTTTCTTCACCATATTCCCTCTGCTTCACTTTTTTTGTTTTCAAGTAAGATCTTTGACTTACTTGTTGTTTCATCAAATACTTTTGCATGCAAAATCTGTAGGGGACTAGGATATATAAATACCCCAATCCCGTTACAAAAAAATAATGAAACGAATGGGAATTGAAGGAAACAAAGACTCAATTAATGGATAAGATAAATGTCGTTTATTTGCTGTTGAAAGAAATGAACATTTTAGTTATAACATGTCCGCGCGTATGTAACCAATGTCCGTTGCCGGACTGGTGTTGTAGCAAGAATAGGAAATATGTTTTCATCTCAAGTTCGGGTCACTATTGTTTGTTCGCGCGTGGAAAGAGAAATAAATGTTGTAGGAAAATTGAGAATGGTAGTCCAGCGTGTAGACAAAGGAGAAGATATTAGAGTTGTCATCAGTTAGTAGTCAGCGACGCGAAGGTGTTCTTAGTGGCCAGTAGTAGATGTAGAGAGAAAGAGGGAGAATGTATACATACTGTCTTTAGCTCGTGCCCCATACATAGTAGGAAGTGGGCGTGAGGTACGCGTGCGCGCGCGCCGAAACGGCGGCGGTTTTTAAGCCCAACCTCTCTCATTGAGAGTTGGTTCTTAAGAGGATTAGAAACAGCTTATCGCCTTGTTTTTATACTCGTTTCCAGAGTGTATTTTGCGCATGTGTATTTCCTTAGAAAGCGGAAGTGACGTCGTCCATGTGCTGTGTTCGTGTTCGCGTGTGTGAGTACATGTGTATACGTAAGTGTGTGTGTGTATATATACGTGAATGTGAGTGTATGTACGCGAACGTGAATAAGTGTACATGTGTGGACGTGGGCGCGTATGTTTGTGTGCGCGTATGTATATGACAGCTTGAAATATGAATGTGTGTTTTGCGTGAGACTTGAAAAAGGCTCGTACAAATACTCCCCTTCCTAGGAAAAAAAAATATACATGCAATGTATATATATTTATGTATAAGTATATATATATTTTTTTGTGAGTAATGTTTTCGGCAGTTGATTTTTTTGTCCTGTTTTTTTTTTTTTTTTTTTTTGCTGTTGGTGTGGTTGTTTGAAAAACAACGTCAAAAAGGAACGGAATGTCAAAAACGGAGTTTGTTCGTAAAAAAAAGTATTTACTTACGCGTGGAAAATGCATTTACTCTTTTTTTGGCTGACATTTGTTGGTTTGTTTTCTGTTGTGTGTTGACATGTGCAAAGAGTTGCTTGGACAGAGAAGTGAATTGTTCCGTTTGGAAGAAAAATTTTTGTTTCGTGTTGACGGTGTCGTGTGTGTGCCCAGTTGACGGTAGCTTCGCATGGTTCTGCGGTAATGTGTGCATCGTTTGGACGGGCGCTAGTCGCGCGTTTGTTCTTGTTGAACGGGGTCTGGTTACTGTTGTCTTCGCAAGTGCGTCTGCGGTAATGTGTGTACATTGTCTGTACGGGCGTTTGTTGTGTAGTCGTTCGTGGTTGCCGGCTGTCAACGAAACTTCCAAGTTTTGAGCTTATCCGCGTGCGTCGTGCATCTCAACTCGTATTGTTCATTCAACTTCTTCCTATGTGTTGATAGGGATGTCCTGTTTCTTTGTTGTTGCGTCTGCTTGTGCAGGAGGGAATTGCATAGGCCTATGTGATTTTGCTCCTCGCGTTTGTTGCAGAATAATGTCAGGAAACCGTGAAAATGTTTGTCAAGCTCGAATTTGTTTTTAAATTCGATATGAAAGTCGACAGTTCCGTGTTCGTTTTTTTTTTTTTTTTTTTTTGAGTCTGACGGGGGTTCGTCATTGTAGCTGGTAGTAGTTATTCCTGTGGGAAGTGGTTCGCTTGGTTTTCTTTGTTGAGAAGTTCGTGTTTTTCTTTATCAAATAAAACGCGCGTCTCGCTCAAAACAATTAATCTCAAAACGGTAGGGTCGCCATGCTTGTTCGTTCCAAGTCAGTCGGGCGCCAGTTTGTTGTGGACTTGTGGCATGGGAGGAAATGCGTGCTCCTCTCGTGTTCCAAGGGAAAATGAATTGTCTCGAGGAAGAAACGAACGACGTGTTAAATTGAATTAAAGGAACAGGAATGTCTTTGGTGAAAGAAACAAGTGAAAGAAAAGGGTACCACATGTGGTTAGTTTTGCGTGCGTCTCTCATTAACTGGTGAAAAGGAAAAGTTTATAGCTTGGCGTGCGTCTCTCATTAAGTGGTGAAGAGGAAAAGTTTATCTTTGTAGAAAAGAGTCTGTGTGTGTATGGGTGCTTCGTTCAACCTCATCCATTTCATTTAAATAACGGGGTCACCAAATTTGTAGGGGACTAGGATATATAAATACCCCAATACCGTTACAAAAGAATAATGAAACGAATGGGAATTGAAGGAAACAAAGACTCAATTAATGGATAAGATAAATGTCGTTTATTTGCTGTTGAAAGAAATGAACATTTTAGTTATAACATGTCCGCGCGTATGTAACCAATGTCCGTTGCCGGACTGGTGTTGTAGCAAGAATAGGAAATATGTTTTCATCTCAAGTTCGGGTCACTATTGTTTGTTCGCGTGTGGGAAGAGAAATAAATGTTGTAGGAAAATTGAGAATGGTAGTCCAGCGTGTAGACAAAGAAGAGGATATTAGAGTTGTCATCAGTTAGTAGTCAGCTACGCGAAGGTGTTCTTAGTGGCCAGTAGTAGATGTAGAGAGAAAGAGGGAGAATGTATACATAATGTCTTTAGCTCGTGCCCCATACATGGAAGTGGGCGTGAGGTACGCGTGCGCGCGCCGAAACGGCAGCGGCTTGTAAGCCCAACCTCTCTCGTTGAGAGTTGGTTCTTAAGAGGATTAGAAACAGCTTATCGCCTTGTTTTTATACTCGTTTCCAGAGTGTATTTTGCGCATGTGTATTTCCTTAGAAAGCGGAAGTGACGTCGTCCATGTGTTGTGTTCGTGTTCGCGTGTGTGAGTACATGTGTATACGTAAGTGTGTGTGTATATATACGTGAATGTGAGTGTATGTACGCAAACGTGAATAAGTGTACATGTGTGGACGTGGGCGCGTATGTTTGTGTGCGCGTATGTATATGACAGCTTGAAATATGAATGTGTGTTTTGTGTGAGACTTGAAAAAGGCTCGTACAAATCCGATCCCGCATTTTGCTAATTCCTACCCTCTGATGAGGAGGAAAGTATTTCTTCGAAACTCCACGGATTAAGGACTATCTATTTCCTATTTGGTTTTATCGAGCTTTTACATTTGGCTGAGATAATTTTATAAATATTAATTCTTTAATATTTATAATATACTTTGATTTTACCATCTTGGATCATTTTGGTAAATTTAATTGTAATTTTTATTTTATATATCTATCTATCTATCTATCTATCTATATATATATATATATATATATATATATATATATATGTCATAAGTAGGACAAGATATACTTTTCATTTGTTTTACATAAGCATTTATATGTTGCTACACATTCATGAGCATGTTACGAGTAACTAGAGACCTCTTCAGGCGATAATTCTTATACAAAAGAAAGGTTGCGTTGTCTCAAATTGCACCTTGGAAATCTGGTTTAATTTACCAGCATTTGCAAAAACTTAAGTGCTGCCTCAGATTCAAGACAAATTTTAATTAATAACAAGAAAAGAATACAAATTAAAAAAAAACTAAGCATAAAAAAGGCAATCTTTATTAAAACTCAGCAACTTACAATTACTACCATTACATATGAAATTACTACCATTACATATGAAATTACTAACATTACATATGAAACCAGTAACAACATTTTTAAGTAGTTACAATTTATTATGTGATGTTACTTCGGAATTGAAATTGTTAATGTTTCTCTTTGATCGGCATTGATTCATTCTTCTGATGCTTGTCTTGATGTGCATATTGTTTTTTAAATTTTTTTATTACATTTTCACCTCAAACAAGGCACATTGCTCCTTTGGTGTAGGGGGCTACTATCAGGGACATAAGCTACTGGAGTACTATGTAGGGAGTTGGGCAGTAAGATGTCAGTTCACGTTACACTTGAACTTCTGCATGTCAGTACAGTTGGGGAAGCAGGGAGGCAGAATAGAATTCCAAAGTCTTACGGTTCTGGGGAAGAAACTATTGGAGTAGAAAGCTCTCCTACATCTCGGGATCTCCACTGTGTAGGGGTAGGATTTAGCTGCTTGTCAGGTTTGTCGAGGGTATTTATGTTGTGGGGGCACAAGTGCTTGCAGTTCGTCAGAGCATTCACCATTAAAATACTTGTAGAACAAGCAGAGGGACGCAACATTTCGTTGATGTGACAGAGACTGAAGCCTAGATGACAGTTCAGGACCTATCAGGTTGGCGACTCTCTTTTGAACCTTGTCTAGAAGTGAGAGACTAGTAGCAGATGCACCAGCCTAAATATGACAACAATACCCCATACATGGGCGAATGGTGGCCTTATAGAGGTACAGAATACTTTCGGGCGTTAGTAGCTTTCTAGCATGGTAGAGAAAGCCTACCTTCTTCGCAGCGGTCCTGGCAATGCTTTCAATGTAATTGTTCCAACTCATGTTTCCTGTAAACGTTAGGCCGAGGAGTTTAAAAGAAGTACTTTCAGATAATGAATCTTTAGCCATTGCTTTTGGTGGCAGAGAAGGTTTCTTGCAATTATTGAAGGAAACAAGTTTAGTTTTGGCAGAATTGAATGTGACCATCCATTTTTGTCCCCATTCCACTACAGATTGGAGGTCATCCTCTAGTGTTTTTGCCATTTCCTTAGATATGTGTTCATTTGCTTTCCTGTCGTGCCTGTTATAGAGACTGGTGTCATCAGCATATATATACCCATCTCAGAGGCAATTCTATTGGGGAGGTCATTTATGAATATTAGGAATAATAAAGGTTCAAGGATAGACCCCTGAGGCACCCCGCACCTATATCATATCGTTTAGATGTAAGGCCATCGATGACAACCTGGATTTTTCTCTTATCTAAGAAGGATTTAATTATGTTAAGTATTCTACCAGTGATACTGTATGATCTGATTTTCTTGAGAAGACCTTCATACCATACCCTGTTAAAAGTCTTAGATATATCTAGAGCTACCGCTCTACCCTCCCCTGCTTTGTCCAGTGAAAAGTTATATACATTCAGAGATTACAGTTAGGATATCTGCTGTGGAATGTGCTTGCCTAAATCCATATTGTTTGTCAGTCAGAAGTTTAGCATCTGTAAGGTGATGGACTAGAGCTTGGTTAATTATGGACTCAAATATTTTAGTGAAAAGTGGGAGGAAGCTAATGGGGCAATAATTTAATGGGTCAGTTCTTTCGCCAGAATTCTTGAAAACTGGTACCACAGAAGCAGTTTTCCAGCAGTCGGGAAAGCAAGATTCATTAAGGCATTTGTTGTAAAATTTGGAGAGAACTGGAGCTACTTTGGTGGAGCATTTTTTTAATAGCACAGCCGGGATGAGATCGGGTCCACATGCTTTTGAAGTGTCAAGATTTTTTATGATAGCATTCACCCGAGATGGGGTGATTTTCAGATCGTCTAGCGTGGCGTCTGTCCGCAAAGGAAAGTCAAGGAGGGGGTGGTTAGCAGGGCCCGGTGTGGAGTTTGAGGCAAACCGACTGGCAAGCATGTTAGCCTTCTCGGTTGCTGAGCAAACAACCTCATGATTGTTGGATAGTGGCGGGAATTGAATTCAGTGCGTTTTTTAGTGGTTTCAGTAAATTCTCTCTTAGCTGTCGCTATTTCTTTCTTACAGTTACTTCTGGCTTCTATATACTTCTGTTTGTATGAGCTGGACTTATGTCAGTTAAATCTGTGGTACGCATGCTGCCTTTGCACAATGGCAATTGCGCAAGTAGAAGTAAACCATTGGGGAGAGTCGGGCTTGCTATAAAATTTCCACGTGGGAACATGTACTTCACTTGCTGTTTTGAACAATTCAGTGGTCTCATTTGCGCACTGTTCAGCAGGAAGAGAAAAGATATTCCAGTCAGTCTTTTTATATCTCGTCGTTTTGGCTCTTCAGTTTTGGCTCCAGATTTCTTGACTGCTTTTTGAAAATTCCATTCATATCCTTTTTTTGTTCATTTGATTTTGTCACCTGAAGATGATTTGACAAAGAATCGAAAACGTTTGTGATACATATGGAACACATTTTTATTTACAATAAATGAAAAAAAGTTAGAGATTTTTCTTCATTATGATTCCTAAATTAAACTTTTTATGGATTAATAAATATTGTATTTCAATTTATTTTCATCATCAATTGTTTTTGTTTTTTTAATTGCTCTAGTATGATATTGAGCTATCTATTATTTCGATGCGTTCCAACATAGAAAATATTTATCTTCGTCATTTTAATTATATATATACACAGGCGGCAAAAAGAAAGTTCGTACTCGTAATTTTTTCAAAAACTGCAAATTTAAGCTAAATTTAATGTAACTGTTTAAACAACCTATACCTCATTTGATTCGGCTTTTATTCCTCTATAATTTTACCTGTTCATATTTGACTTTTAATTGAAATATTCTAGTGTTCATGTCAATTTAACCCTAACCCTAACCCTAAGCCCTTCTGCAATTTGACAGCCTGCAATCTTTTGGGAATTCCTTCAATTAGACTGCAGCAATACTCTGGGAAAAGGGCTTCCCACTTTTCTTTAATTTTTGTCCAAAGTTCTTCCAAATTTGAAATTTTATCATTACGTAGCTGTTGCTTGATGTAATGCCATACGTTTTCCATATGAGGTCTGGAGATTGTGCAGGCCAATCCAAACACAGAATATCATGCTCTTCCAGAAACCTCTTGACATTGCCAGCTGTGTGAATGGGGGTATTATCCTGCATGAAGATGGGATTATCATCCAAATTCCGACCAAAGTAGGCAAACTATAGGCCCTGGACCACTGGTACTAATAATTCCCCACACCAAAATTGAATCTCCACCACCTTGTAGCATTGAAACTGAGCACCTAGGATTAAATTCTTCATCTTTTCCCCGATGGCTATATTGCCTACCATCACTGCCTAGCCTATTGAACTTGGTTTCATCACTAAAAAGCACTTTTGACCAATATGAAGAGTCATGATCTTCATTGCATCTGACAAAGTCCAGATGGCGCTTTCTGTTCTTTACAGAAATCATTTGTTTGCGTCTTGCAACTTATCCTCGCAAATTAAATTCCTTTAATCTGTTCTTGATAGTAGAAAAAGAGCACCTTTTAACAAGAGTGCACTGCTATTGGATTTGGGGAGCCGTTTCAAATCTGTTTCTTAGGCTGTGGATCTTGATTGTCTTCCCTGTTAAAAGTAACTCAAGTACGACCAGATTTAGGGCATCACGAGCACTGTCGATGTTTTGGTGCTTTTGCACAGTCTTTTGTACTGTTATCACATTTCAATCTGCATCTGATTTCTTGATCGGATAAACCAGAAAGGTGGAGATTAATGAGCTCCTGACGATTACTAAGAGAAAGTCGGGGCATATGAACTAAATATTACATGTATAACCTGAAACAATAACAATTACGATTAGAGATGCTTTGTTTCCTGTTGGTAGATATTTCAAACTGATTTAGGAGCGATAATTTAAGCTGGTTTTAAGCGAATTTGCTGCTGCAGACTTACTTTTTGCCTCCTCAATTTGAAGTTATTTTTTTAAAATTGACATGAACACTAGAATATTTCAATTAAAAGTCAAATATGAACAGGTAAAACTATAAAGCAATAAAAAGTGAATCAAATGAGGTATAGGTTGTTTAAACAGTTACATCAAATTTAGTTTAAATTTACAGTTTTTGAAAAATTACAAGTACGGACTTTCTTTTTCCCGGCACTATATATATATATATATATATATATATATATATATATATATATATATATATATATATATATATATATATATATACAAGTTAGAAAAGCATTTCATCCAAGGCATGAAAATTGTTAAACAAAATGTTTTTACTATAGGCTTTAAAAATAAAGGTACAAGATTCAATTTGAAATTTATTTATCTTCAAAGTGTACGTTTATAAATTTTACAAAGTAAAGTATAAAAATTTAATACCTTACTTTGTAAAATGTATAAAAGTACACTTTGAAGATAAATAAATTTACAATTGAATCTTGTACCTTCATTTTAAAGCCTATAGTAAAAACATTTTGTTTAATAATTTTCATGTCTTGGATGAAATGCTTTTCTAACTTGTATCGTATCTTTTTAAGATTATATTTTATTTAATTTATTAATTTGGATTTAATAAAAAGATGAATGTGGTTTTGGATGTATTTATAAAAACTCTCCTACTCTCTATTTCAGATTGTATTTCTCCTCAGACCACAACTCTTTTTTGCAACTCCCTCTTTGTCATACATGTCTGAATAATGAGAAAATCTGAATTTTTTTGACAAAAACTTTAAAATAACTTTTTTAGGTTAAATTTTTTTAAACTTCTTTCAGAATAGAAAATCTTTACAATTTAATAAGGAACATATTTCATATAGGTTTCATTAAAAATATTCAGTACATAACGAGAAAAATAGAGATGAAAATTTCAAAAGGAGTGTATAATTGGTTACGCTCAATAGTAGTCCTCGCTAGCGAAAGACTTTGTTATTGTTATTCTATCATTATTATTATTATTTAAAACATTTTGTGTCCTGCGCTTTTGCGCGAGGACTAATATATATATATATATATATATATATATATATATTTATATATATATATATATATATATATATTTATATATATTTATATATATATATATATATATATATTTATATATATATATATATATATATATATATATATATATATATATATATATATATATATATATATATAGGTCCCTAAATGTCAGAAAGCTTTCTATTCTAATAGTTTCTTCCCTCGAACAGCAAGATTTTAAAATTCCCTTCCTGCTACCTGCGACCCTGACTGGACTAATGCAGAAGTTTAAATATAACGTAAAATTTTGTTAATCTTTCCTAGGCGTGGTCCCAAATAGTAGCCCCTTACATCCAAGTGTCGATATTCCTTGTAAGGGATTGATGTGAGTAGTGCATTCTCAAAAGACCCATTTCGGATTTTTCCTGTTCTGGATTTTTCCATCTTTCCATTAGATTTTTAACATGTCTTTTTCCCTTTTTTCCCCATTTTTTCCATTTCCTGCTTCCTCAATTCCATTGAATCGCTTCAAATTGTCTCAAACTGTTAAATGACTTTTTTATGCAAATATGATAAATTTCATCTTATTTGTTTCCTGTGATGCAGTAACCTGCAAAATTCATTGCATATTTTGCAAACATTTTCCCTCTGATGAAAAAAATTGCATTCTTCAAAACTTCATGGAATAAAGTTTTTCTTGTTTTATGTGTATTCCTTGTCGAATAATTAAAATTTTGTATACTTTCCTTATAGGTTTTTAAGTTGTTTTTTTTTTTTAAATTGAATAAATTTTCAATATCAAGATTTTTATTTATTTATTTTTTTGGAAAAAAGGATTCCAGGAGAGTGCTCTATTACAAGGAAAGAAATCCGAGTAATAAGTGTGTATTATTCATATTTTTATTTTCAGAAATTTCAGATGAGATAAGTCATCGGTACCGTCGGTTTCAAACCTGATAATGGGGACCGTTTTAGATACCCATATTAAACTCCCTTCAGCCGATACTCATGTTTTATAACCGGTTATAAAACAGATGTAATATAATAGCTTTCAAAAATCCAAAATCAAGTCTCAGTTGGTAGTTTATAACATTTCCAATGAAAAATTATTACAATATTGTTTCGTTTGCGACTAACAAGTCAACAAAATTATATCTTTGTTGCATTTTTAGTGACTCACTCATCAGATAAATTCCTTAAAAAAACATAGGAAAAAAATTATTTTGAACAACTTACATGGTTCATATAATTGACACACACCACCAACAATCTTCTATAACTTTTATATTGTATCATTGGGAGAAGAATGCTGGCAGTGTGTATTGGTTATATGAACTATGTAAATTGTTCAAAATAGTATTTTTTCTATGTTTTTTAAGGAATTTATCTGATGGGTAAGTCACTAAAAATGCAACAAAGACTTAATTTTGTTGACTTGTTAGTTGAAAACGAAACAATATTGTAATAACTTTTCATATATATATATATATATATATATATATATATATATATATATATATATATATATATATATATATATATATATATTGTGTCTTTTTAAAGGCGGCGAAGTTTAAATTGACAACTCCATTTTCTTTAATTGCAGATTTGGCAACCATCGATTATTTTGAGTTGAGCTTGGTTTGGCAATTCATCAGGAAGAGACTGACAAATATTGTGCCAATTTGTTTTGAAAATTATTTTTAAACATTTGATGAACAAATAAATTCTCGAAATGGACCAGTCAACTGACCACTTCATAGTGCAATTTAATCCCATTAAATTATTTTCAATAAGGATATGTAAAACCTCATATCTACGCTGATAAACCATACACAATAGACCACTTAAGAAACAACATTCAACGCATAATTGTCGAAATACAGCCTAATTTAATGCATAGTGTTTGTGAAAATTGGATCTCCAAATTATGCCATATACATGCAAGCCATGGAATCATACGTCCAAAATTGTATTTAAATTATTAAATTAATTGTATTTCTCAATGACATATTAGTGAGTAATTGTTACGGCTTTACCTTATGTGGTACAAAAAAAATTAATTTCTTCGTTTCTTTTTCTCTCTTAGTTTCCCTCTCTGTCCTGCTCTAAGCAAGTCTGTCGCCCTAGTCCACAAATCCCAAAACTCCATCATGACAAGTTTCAAGAAAAAATACATGATTAAACCTAGATGAGTTCATAATTTCCCTAAATGAGTTCATAATTAAAGGATACTCTAACTTAACTTCCAAATCTGACCCTCAAGATCGCCATGGGCATGGAATATGTGCCTATATTAAAGATGGCTTTCCATGTGGTAGGGACATCTCCAGAGAAGATCCTAACTTACCCTATATGTGCTCCGGGTTGCATTAGCTCACACTACTGCATTTATATTTACTCTCTATCGCCCCCGCAACAGTGGAGTTACTATCTTTAAAAGCATATCTGAGAAAATTGACCAAGTCCTATCTGCTTATCCTTCAGCTAACATTCACGAATGTGGAGACTTGAATGTTCACAACGTGGAATGGTTGACCCACTCAAACAAGACCGATGATGAGGGGAGGTTCTGTCATGATTTCTCCATTGCTTATGACCTCACTCAGATTGTTCACGAACACTCTGTGTGCCCGACACTGACAGGCAGTATGCAAGTCTCCTAGACCTTTTTCTCACAACTTGCCCTAAGCTATGTTCAGTTTCCATTCTGTCTCCACTTGGATCTTCCGAACACTCTGTTGTATCAATTAAGATAAAAATGAAATGTAATAAGTCCTCAGACGAACCTCTCCATCACACAGTATCGCGATACACTATGGCTGACTGGGATAGCTTCCGTACATTTATATCAAATCTACCTCTGTGTTCCATGTTTAAAAAGGATGCGTTATCTATAGTATCAGACCTGACGGAATGGTTAATTGTAGGTATAGATCGTTTCATACCCTCAAAAAACTTCCAGCAAAAACCTAACAGCCAGCTATAGTTCTCTCCAGAATGCGCTGCTTCCATTGCGCACAGAAATCACTTTTTCCATTGCTTCCAACGTAATAGATGTATTGAGACTAAATCCGCTTTCAGGACTGCCAGCAACCATTGTAAGAAAGTAATAAAGAACGCAAAAGAGTTGTATGCTCAGTCCGTCAAGTCCAAAGTAGCTGAGCAGCGGCTTGATTCCCACCAGTTTTGGCAAATAGCAAACAGAATCCTGAATAGAAGCATGTGCTCTATCCCAACTATCATCAATGGACCTGAGATAATCTTGTCAGCATCAGACTAGCTAAACTCTTTGCCAAGAACTTTGCAGCTAATTCTACCCTATGCGACCAAGGCCGCCAACCCCCAATATTTCCTCCTGTATCAGAAAACACGCTATGTGATATACATATATCTGTACGTGATGTTGCCAAGCTAATCAAAAACTTTAATTCCAGTAAAGTAACCAGCCCTGACGTATTCCAGTTATAGTACTCAAGAAACTTCAACCAGAACTAGCACCCATACTTACAAAACTGTTTAAATGTTGTGTTAAAGAGACTGCTTCCCATCACCCTGGAAAATTTCATCAGTATGCCTTGTATTTAAGAATTCAGGTGATTGCTCATCTCCCTCTCAGCACAGACCAATAAGTCTCTTGTGTGTCATAAGTAAGTTGCTGGAATCGGTGTTAAATAGAGAAGTAGTCAACTATCTCAGCAAAAATAACCTTAGTGACACGCAATATGGTTTCCATTCTGCTAGATTTACTGCATATGTGCTTACAGTAATATCTCATAGGATTAGCGAATCTCTCAACAGAGGCAACCTTTCTAAGGCAACTGCCCTTGACATATCAAAGGCCTTTGATAGGGTATGGCATAAAGGTTTACGTCACAAGCTCTCCAGCTATGGTATAGCTAGAAATGTCTTCTCAATTATTAAATCAATTCTCTCTGATAGGTTCATAAGAGTAGTAGTTGATGGGCAAAAATCAGAAGCTCACAGTATTAATGCTGGAGTCTCTCAGGGGTCCATGCTGGGCCCAACTCTATTCCTGATCTACATTAATGATCTTCCAAATCACATCCTTATATCATTCATAGACATTTATGTTGATAATACTACAATCTATGGTAGCACATCTAAGACAGTAAACGACCAAGTTCTCTCCAATTCTCTCTCCTCTGATCTTGAGCACATGGTACAATGGGGAAAGGAGTGGCTGGTTACTTTTAATGCATCTAAAACCAAGCTTTTATCTTTACATCATCAATGTTCTGAACCCCATCTGGCATCAATTGAAATGAATGGCTCTCATCTTGGAGAGGCCTCATGATTTAACAAGCTTCTGGGCTTGACCTTTACTCCTGATCTTAAATGGAACTTGTGCATCAAATTTGTTGCCAAGGCTGCTGGAAAAATGGTGTGATCTTTCTATCGATCCAGTAGATATCTCACTGCTTATGCAATTCTCTATCTATATAAGAGCCAGATACGTCCAATTATGGAATACTGTTGCCACATCTGGGCAGGAGCTGCTAGAAAGGACTTGTCCTACCTTGATAGAGTTCAAAATAGACTTCATAGATTAGTAGAGGATGCCCTTTTTTCTTCCCTGCAACCTCTATCTCACAGAAGAGATGTTGCGAGTTTGTCTCTGCTTTATCGTTATTTTCATGGCAAGTGCTCGACTGAGCTTCAATCTATGGTCCCCTCTCGCCAAACTTTCACAAGAAACACTCGTCTAGCTGAAAACACTTTCAATAATCCCCCCCCACTCTTTATCTGTGCCTAAACCTAAACATAGATTCCATGAATAAAGCTTCTTTCTAAGATGTGCCCGCCTGTGGAACTGTCTTCTGTTTTTTCTGCTTTCCAGCTGACTACAATCTGATTGTCTTCAAGCATGACATAAACAAGTTCTTTATGAGCTGTTCCACGTAAGTTAACAAATTTAGCAAATTTCCATTACTCACGATTACTATATTGGCCAATTGACTCCTGTACACTCTTAACCTTTATCCTCGAGTGGTCTCAGGATCTTGATAAGTGGTGATGCCTATGTAAAAAAAAAAATTAAATTATAAATTCACAAAAATTTATCTTCAGAATTAAACATGTATTTGTATAAGAAACATATTTTTCCTGTGAGTTATTGTCCTTTAAAGTTTGTCGTTTGTTAAAAAGCCCACCATAGTCATCCAGATACAGTACTGCTTTGCTGTATCACAGCTCATCATCCTAACCTTTATGCTATTTGGCTGCTGCTATTACGGGCATGTGAATTAACAATGTCCAAACTTTGTCCAAATGCCTAAGCTCCAATTGTTTACATAAAGAGCATCACTTAACACGCTAATTGCAGTTTATCACTTCCCAATATACTCAACCCAAAATAGGGAGCATTTATAGTCCTCCACTTACAGTATTGTTTCGCTGTATCACAGCTCGTCAGTGTAGCTAGACTAGCAACTACCTAAAACCAGGTTTGAAGGTAAGCAACATTGAGTCTGGTCAGTATTAAAATTGGTGACCATCTGGGAATACCAAGTGCTGTATGTGCTCTCTGTTTATCTCAGCATTATTTCCAGTCGTCCTGGCCTTTTTCTTGCCATTTTTGGCAGTGTTGACTCAGGAGAGATGTGGTTAGTCATTGTGCAACTCTTGCTTCCCAATTACATATACAGCAATCCTTACAGGGGTTATGCATTGTCTCTCAAGACTGAACAGAGGCCATTATATATATATATATATATATATATATATATATATATATATATATATATATAGTAAGAATAAATGTTTAATTTCAACTGTATCTCTCGTGATTGACGAATGGCGAATGGTTCATGTCCTTGCTAATGAAGTCAGACATGACTTCTGTTGCCGGGGTTCGAATCTCTCGACTGGCGTTAATCGTGACACCCTGCACTGATGATTCCCGAAAGGATGAAACACTAGTGAATGTAGGTATTTAATAATTATCATAGTAAATAATAATGATAATAATAATAATAATAATAATAATAATATATATATATATATGTATATATATATATATATATATATATATATATATATATAGAGAGAGAGAGAGAGAGAGAGAGAGAGAGAGAGAGGGAGAGAGAGAGATAGAGAGAGAGAGAATATGTGTAAATTACGTAATGGTAAAACACACACATACGAAAAATGACCACAAAACAAATATTCAATTTGATGTATTCAATTTTCAAGTCATAAAAACAATCAAATATGTCATTGTTCTTGCATAATTGTTAGCCTATTATTTTCGAAACTGAAAATTATCACGTGTCAATTTAAAATTATTTACTCAAAACATCAAACGTTCGAAAGAATGTCAAATACGTTTTGTCTCCACCCACTTAGTTTGCATACAATAACGTTGACCTTGTGTCAAACTAGTGGTATTGTGCTTTGAATGTCAAGGGGAGGTTACTAGCAATTGCATTGTAGAAGAGAGTTATCGTTCTTGAATATCAAGGACTTTTTTCTTTTCTTTTTTTTCTTCCATAAGTTTCGAACACGGCGATTTTTAGTTTTGGTCAAGTGCGATCAGTTACCAACGGGTAAGTGAAGTTTTTTTTTTTTTTTTTTTTACCAAATCTTCAAACCAAGGTAACATTTACCATTTGTAAAAATAGAGGAATTAGATGAAAAAAAAAAAAAAAAAATGAAGTCCTTACTCTCCTAAATCCTATAGTTGTCATGTCTTCATTTTTTGGCGGACTTTATTTGCAAATGGGCGAGGAAAGTAGGATATGTCGACTAATCCATATTTTAGTCACTTAAATTATTTGGAGTGAAATGATTTTCGCCCCCCCCCCAAGAAAACTGGCAAAAAACTTTGGTAAAACTATACAAACACCGTGACAGCGAATTAACCCTCACCCTAACACTAACCCTAAACCTAACCCTAACCCTAACCCCTAACCCTAACCCTAACCCTAACCCTAACCCTAACGCTGTCACGGTGTTTGTATAATAATACCAAAACTTTTACTTAAACCACGAGTAAATTTTTATTTAGTTTCTACCGAAACAATCACCTTTAAAATTACGACTCTTATAGGGTTTCACTTTTCAGGTATGCTAAAAGCGAATATCGCATTTAAATTTGCTGCAAACGAGTAGTTTTCAGGATATTAAGCAATGTATTTCCTTATGCTAGCACTAGTGGCCATTTTTGTGTGCGCCAAAAATATGCGCGTACAAAAATGTTAACATCAGGAAATATCGGAAATACATTGCTTAATAATTGAAAAACTACTTGTTTGCAGCAAATTTAAATGCGATATTCGTTTTCAGCATACCCGAAAACCTTGACAATATTTATTTATATATTTTTTTTGTTGACAACTTTTTAGTGCCCCTCTATGGATTGGGCGGACCTGAACGAGAATCACCCCAACCCTATATACTAGTGTCCAATCAATCATAATCCACTGAATAAATTGCAAAAAAAAAAAACAAAAACGAAAGCCGTAACATTGCGAGGTTGGGGGGGGGGTTATTCCGAAAGCCGTTCTTGGGGGAGGGGGGTCTCGTTCAGGTGCGCGATGGATTGTAATACAACCCTGAAAACACCCCCTCCTCCTAATGTTAAGAAGTTGCCGTTAAAGTAAAAACCTTGTTGAAGTTTTTACTTTGTTTTACAAGTGCATGCACTTATGTTACCGTGCTAAAATATTAACGTTATTTGGAAACACGGGAGAAGAGGGTGTTTTGGGTACTAGTGCAGTGCAGAGAGTGATCCGGACGTAAATAATAACGTTATTATTTAAAAAGCCATTCTTAACATGGGGAGGGTGTTTTGTACCTATTCTATACTTCAACCTTACAATTGAATAAAAAAAAACATATAATAAAACTTTAATTAAACTTGAAAATACGATTTAAAAAATAGCACGGATCGGACGGATCCGGATCACGGATCACCCTCTGCAGTCTGCACTAGCACCGTGTTTTGTAACTATTCTGTACTTTCACCTAACACTTTTGGTAAAAGTGCCCTGGGGGACCACCCGAAGCCAGGTTTGAAGTTCTGATCAGTATTAAAATTGGTGACCATCTGGGAATAAGTGCTGTATGTGCTCTCTGTTTAAGAAGTTTTTTTTATATTCAACTGTTTACAGGTGTATTCGGGCCTGCTACAAACAAATTTCAGTTTAAATTCGCGCCGACGTACGATAGGAACACTGTAAAAATCCAGTGCAAAGGCCGCCATCTTTTTTTTTGTTTGTTTTTTTAACAAGAAAAAAAGTGTTATGGTATTTTTTTTTCTCTAAACAAGCGAAAAAGAAAATATATTTTTTATTTATTTATTTTTTTTTTGTAAAATTTGCCGTTCTTAACATGAGTGAGGTTGGGTGTGTCTATTCCGACAGCCGTTCTTAACACGGGGAGGCTGGGGGTGTCTACTCTGCTACAATAACTGTAGAGATCCTTGGCCTTTTGGTCAATATCAAAGTGTAGTATCTGTTCTTCAGATGCTGCACTTCATTTTCTTGTTCTCTTTCGGTGGAGGAGAAATCCTTCACGACTGAGACAATTTTTATTTTTTGTACCTTTTCTCCACGTTAAAAAACGACCCTGGTGTCTAACTCTGTCCCGTGGGGAGGCATAGTAAATAGGTACAATAACTGTAGATTTCTGCGCATGCGTACCGACTTCACCGTCGTACATGAAAGTTTTTGAAAAAATGGCGGACAGACATAACTAACTATACTAGTAATCACGAGTTAGTGATAGTGTTACTTGTGTAAATAATTCGTGTCAGCGACAAAATAAACTGTGATATTTGTTCGCAGCAGACCCGAATACACCTGTAAACAGTTGAATATAAAAAAAATCAACTTAAAGATAAATCTTCGTGTGGTCCCCCAGTGCACTTTCACCATAATGGTAAACAAATATAGTAAAACTTCAATTTAGCTTGAAAATACTATTTAAAAAAAAAAAAAATAGCACGGCAACATAAATTCATAGGCACCAAAATGTTACCTAATAAAACAATATTGGTACTAGTGCATGATGAGCTGGCCTGAATATTTTATAAAAATAGTGAAATTTCACTATTTTTATAAAATATTCAATTAAAATTGATATATTTATATGAAATACATTGAAATAAAAGTATATACATGAATTATAATTTTAATTATGAATCACAACTAGCAAAATATCTCAACTTTTACTGCATTGATTAAACAAAAATTGTAAAAAAAAGCTAATTAGCAACTAAGTCTTTTAAATTTCACAATTCAAAAAGATATGTGGAGATGTATTACACAATATAACAACTTGATACAAGTTACAGAACCATGTATTTTAATTTTTTATTAGAGGCAATAATATAAACTTATAATAGAACTAAATTGTTCTGTATAATTTCCTTTTGAGGAAAATGGTCTAATTTGCTGGCACGATGACTTTGTAATAATGTGTCTATGTCTAGCTTCCTACCCATATAGAACTTTTTGAGAAAAATCAATCAAATTTGACCAGGTGTGGCTGCTACATTGATAGCAGTAATTTTTTTATTTTTTTTTATTTATTTATTTTTTTTTTTTGAGTTGAACAAAACATATTGTGTTGTTGTAAGGGACGGGATTATAGATTAAAAAAAAAAAACTTGTTTGCATACCTTATTTTGATGTCTGAATATCAGAACTTCGATTGTGTTTAATTATCCCGCTTTTGAGTTTTGAAGTGTGAAATTCGGTGAATATGTTAAGTAAAATAATTAATTTAAGTTAAGCAAAACAAAAAAGTTTTTTTTTTTTAATATTTATACGAAAAAAAGCCATTTAAAATCTTTGATAAATAAATTAACAATTTCTTTTTAGTGAGCCGAATAATGCATGACCATTATTAAACAGGGCATGCTTTGAAGAATCGATATAAAAAAAAAAATTTGATAAATATTGTGCCCTTTGTGTTAAAAATATAATTATTTTTTCGATCCAGTTTGGAAACGTTTGCCCCCTTTCAACTACGGTGGACCAAACGCGCTGAAATAATTTATTTTATTCTGCTTTAAATTGCCCCCCTCCCCATTTTGGAGAGCCTGGCTCCCACACACATACACATTAAAAACCAAACTCATACAAATGGTCACCCATCTAGTACTGGCCAGCCTCAGCATTAATAATACATTGAAATTTTTGTCACTGAAAAATAAGTTTTTTTTTGGCTTTTTGGTCTTCCGTAATTTGCTTTTTATCAAGTACAAATGTAAACAGAGTAATCAAATTGACTCAAAGTAACTGGTTGCCTATATGAATAAGTGGAATTATTTGAAATCCAGGTGCTTATATTATAATATTTTTGCATATTTAGAAAATCACCCTAAATCTTAGTTAGACAAGAAATAAACAAATTAATTCTTTCAAAAACCTTCTTATTTTTTTTTTTTTTTTTTTTTTTTTTTAACTATTTATATACGTTTTTTGTGCAAAACAAAAAACGCCAATTGTTAACTTTTGGGGAAAATTTAACATTTAAAATTTAATTAAAAATAGTAAAAAAAGTTTTACATTATTCTGCTTTCTATATGATAAAATTCAGGGTTTTATCTTTCTGGAAAAAAAAGAGTTACTCAGAAATAATGGATTTTAATAAATTTAATTTCGTTTTAAAAAATAACTTGATTTTTCGGCCATTTTTGGCGGTGTCTAATTTAATCCAATCTAGTGCAGCATCTTTGATACTATAAGCTCATGATTTTCATGATTAGAGGTTGGTGTGGGGCAGTCAAACGCTTTCTAAATATCACAGTAAAGCACATCAACTCCCTCATGCTCTTCAAGGAGTATTGTCCACTTTTCTAGGGATTCCAACAGCTGAGTAGTTATGGGAAGAGGTGTTTTATAGCTAGTTTTTCATTTAACTATTTGAGAAATAAAAATAGCATAAGACTTGAATTTAACTTGAAAATCCAGGTATTCAGCAGAGAAGTCAACAAACCAAAAAATGGTTAAAAAAAATTCAACTATATATAACAAATAAATGTTACCAAAGGCAAGATAAGTTACTCTTTTACCTCCTGGGATAAGATTTTTTTTCTTAAACTTATTTTAAAGCTTTTATTCGGTTTGAAAAACAAGTAGTGCCGAGTTGATAAGTTAAACCGAGAACATGTCCAACAAAAGCATGCTGTCTTTGAAGTGTCATTAATGGTTCAAAACTTGAAATATAAACAAAGTATTGATAGAAATCCATCCAAAAAGTGTCACTACGACATTGATTGGGTGGATTTTGCAGAGCTGCCCGCCCGTGGAACTCTGGTCTGTTTTCTGGCTCACTACAATATGATCATCTTCAAGTCCAATGTAAACAAGTTCTTCTTTAGCTGTTCCTTTAAATAATCATTTGGTTCACACGTAATTAAATCACCTAAAAAAATAAATAAAAAAAAATAAATTGGAATCTCATCTTTTGGGAGGGGGGCATTGCTGAAAATTTTAATCTACTTTTAAATATAGCTCTAACTAGCAAAGATACTCGATGTCGCCCGATATTGAATAAATTGATTGAGTAGTTTTATTTTTATAAAGAAAATCTTTTTTAAGTAAATTTTAGTTTTTTTTTTCAATGCAGCCCCTCCCCATATTAAGAATGTCTTTCTAAAATTTTGCAAGTTTAAATTATTTGGAGTTATTTATTTTGTTCCTTCAAACTGTTTTGAGATGGTATTGTGGTATCGTCACTCGTAGTTTATCCATAAAATTTTTTCTTATTTAAAAATACAATTACCTGATCAATTTACATGATTTTTGGTGTATGATGTTTTCTGTCTGTCACAGGTATGTACATCATACAGAATTTTCATTTTTTTGTTTTCCTGGGGAAATCTAGCAAGCACCTCGCAAAACTTTCACAAGAAACACTAGACTAGCTGAAAACATTATCAATAATTTTCCCCACTCTTTATCTGTGCCTAAACCTAAACATAGATTCCATGATCAAAGCTTCTTTCTTAGAACTGCACGCCTGTGGAATTGTCTTCCATTTTCCTGCTTTCCAGCTATCTATAATATGGTTGTCTTCAAGTCCAACTGAACAAGTTTCTGATGAGCCGTTCCACTTAAGTTAACAAATTTACCGAACTTCCATTACTATCGATTACTATATTGTCCTTTTAACTACTCTAAACTCTTTAACCCTTATCCTTGAGTGGCCGATCGGCCTTGATAAGTGGTGACGCCTATGTAACCCCCCCCCCAAAAAAAACCCTTTTTTATTTTGTACTTAGGAGAAGGGTAACATGAAGATTGCTAACATCCTTAAGTGACAGCGGTATTATGGCGCTGACTGGAATCAAACGTGCACCTCTGGATTCGTTAATCAGTTATTATTTACATTTTCAACGTCAACTCCTGTTATTTTTTCTGCAATAGATTTTTTTGTTTGTCCATAACGAATACAGCAATCTATGAAGGTCGTTCCACTGAAACATTAAAGTTCTGTGCCTATATTTAAATTTTATCTTTGATTTCAATATTTTTTCTTACCGTCCTTATCTCGTATTAACTTATTTAAGCACACAATTGACCTACATCCACATGTAAAGTTGTGTGCAGACCTGAAATCACGCAAACAGAAAAAAAAAAGGTCTTAAATGATATGTAGCTGTGCCCCCCCCCTCCTGTTTCTTGGAGCGACTAACTTGTAAGGTGCATATCTCTTGTCCTTGTCATGTGGGTGAATATTTTTATCAACGTTAAACTTCGGACCATGGCAACTAAAAGAAAGCACATAACACTAGCTATGCCAATGATCTAATAATAGCAGATGCATCTGCTGAGTATAGCGTAGAAAATGTTCTGAATGTCCTTCAACAAAAAGCTGCCGCTATAAGGGATTTTGTCCTGAGCCCCCAAAATCAACAGAAATTAGACCATTCCAGTAATGATCCAATCCCTGTTGATTTAGCGGTGGAGTTTAGTTCTGTGCACTTCAAGGGGGTCCACCTTCCCAGGCTTTGACTTCTCTCTTTGAGAAGGGGTTAGTTTATTGCTAATCGCCTGAGGCGCCCTAACCGGGGAATGCCGATGGGGCTGCCCAGGCACTTTTTGCAGGTCAGTGCCCCTTCTTGGGGAGTGCTGACTTCTCAATCCCACTTTTCAACCTGGTGTCTAAGCTTTTGCAGGGGGAGAGAGAACAAAACAAGTACGATTAGAAGTGTCGACGTGTCATCTAATTTTTCATTTTACTTTTGTACGTTTGTCGAGCAAACCAAAATCTGTTTAACTAAGTCAAATAATCTCTCGATTGCTTCATTTCTGGGGTATCTGACTTCTCGGAAAGAGGAACATGCTTCCATTACCTTGATTCTTCCTGTAAGACATAGCAAGAACTCATCTTGCTACCACAAATGGAAAGAACTTTAATTCTTTCATGTGACTTACATCGAACAGAATTTCCATGAACAGTTTCTTTCCAAGAACTTCCTATCTGTACATATTACCATGGGATTGCTTTCCTGCTGGTTAGAACCAGGTCCTCTTCAAATCAAGTCAATAAATACTTGTTATAAATCATCTAGTATGGCATCAAATTTTGTCCATGCCATCATTTTCAATCCTCTCATAATATTCATTATTTAACTGACAACTCATCCATATCATTAACCCCTTTATCCTTGAGTGGCTTTTATTCTACATGCATGACTCATTAAAAAACAAAACAAAAAAAAAAAAAACCTCCAACCCAAATCATTCCCAGCTGAGAATGTTTTTATTGCTATTTTTAACCGAACAAGTTGAGACAAATTTAAATAATTCTTAGAGTCTGTTGTTGGAGAAAAAATTTCTTCAAAGGAAAATTTTATATATTCTTTTTTTAATTGTCATCTTCAAAACAAAACAAAATCTCAATTCAGTACAATAATAATAATAAAAATAAAAATAAAAATGCAATTCTTCAAAACATTTGCATAAACAATATTTACACATTCTGCCTGTTTCTTCCTGAGTCCATATGTTACACTTTGAAAAAGCCAAATACAATTTTTGAAGGCTAAACTGTTTTTACAAAGACCAAATTTGTGAAATTTGTCTTTAAAAAATCAATCTGGCAACCATGGACATATGAGTGACCTCCCTTTGATGTAGCCTTGTTTTTTAATATCATTCTAATAATATATGATTGTTGTTGCGATAATGTGAGGTCCTGCATATGACCTTAAACTATATCCGATGGTGAGGCCCCAGCTTGTGGGCTTTGGGGAGTGTGGAGCCACCATTTAATTGCCATTGCTCCCAGGTCCACTCTGACTCGGAGTGGGAGTACCTGTTAGGGTCCCAACTATGGATTAAATAGAAACCGACTTCAAAAAATAAATATACTCTATTTAAAAAATTGTTCTTCAAAATTACTGGATTCGGCATTAAATAACCTGAAAAGGGTTGATATGCCGTAAAACTAACAAATAAAACAAACAAGCAATAATGTGAGAACAGAACTTATTGTAATTTTGAAAATTTTATTGAAAAAAAAAAAGTCAGCAAAATATTATGTAAAAAAAAAAAAAAAAAAAAAAATAAGGAACATTCGAAAGAAACAGCAAAAATAGGAAAACATTGTCTGCAAGCGATGTTGGACTGAATGAATAAATTAAAGATTGTCTTTTACAATGTGATGTCATTATTTGGATTGAACTATGTAGCATAATATTACTTTCTGAGTATTTATTAGTATTAATTTATCTCATTTGGGTCAGTTCTACATTTAAAATACAATGGACACTATTTTCATAGAAATGTTAATAACACTCAACAAATATGAGTTTATTGGTTTTTCTGTCAAAAAAACTAATTTTTTGCGTTATCAATAAAAATATCAGCTTCATCAAAACATATTTGTTACTTTAATATAATTCTCATTCCGTGGAATTTCCACAGGTCCTGCTAGTTTTCAGCATTCAAATTATTCGGACTATTGTTCTCATCTTGGATGTTTTATTCACACAATATTTTAGCCAATGTTTCTTATTGGACTCTGGAATCTTTCTCTCAAATTCGAGAATCCGCATGGAATTTTGAATGGAACCCTTTATTTAATTCACGGGGTGTAGCTTGCTTTCGTTCTGTCAACCATGACTGGATAGAGGTCCTAAGTAATTCGCAGTTGTGTTTTCGATCACCTACACTGAGGATTGAACCTTCAACCTTCAAAGAATATCACTTTTACAATTGATTTTTTCATATACTCAAACCACTGCGCTACAAGACGTGTGGTGCATTGGTTAGAATTAGAGTACGATGAATAAACTTACATTTTCTCTTGGTTACTCCTTCAAATGACCAGCTGTGTATGCAGAAATAAAACATTCACTGCATTAAAGGTCAGATTTCATTTCTTTTTTATTCATCGTCACACTCAGAATTTATTTGATCATTTTTATTGTTTTTTATTTTGTTTTTTTGTTTTTCAGTTTGAAATTAATCATGAGCAACCTAAAAGAAATTTCATCTGTCAAAAGTTTTGGTGGCTTCCAAAAAGTATTCAGCCATGACAGGTTTGTGTAGTCTTTACTACTGCTACATTATTATTTTATATTTTTTATATTATTTATATATATACACTACATTATTATATATTTTATATTATTTATATATATATATATATATATATATATACACAGGGTGACCCCCCAAAAAACAGGGCATTCAATTGTTTTTCTGAGCATTTTACAGTCAATGGAGAAAAAAAGGCCAAAGACCCTAGTGTTTTAATGTGATGTTTTGAATATAATCAACTAGTTATGACCAAAGTTTTATTTCATTCGGACAAAACACTAAGAAACTGGGTCTAATTAGAGTTGGGGCCCGTTTTGTTTGGGTCACCCTGTATGTATGTATATATATATATATATATATATATATATATATATATAGTCACTTTTTTTGTGCGAGTTCTTTCCTCACGGGCTCATCCGTTTCAGAATCTTTCTTTTACAAATTTCACACAAAACTAATTTATGTGTCTGGTAGTGTTCTTAGATATGTTTTGTACAGAAGTTCATCTGATAAGTATCGAAAAATCAAAAAAATCCAATCTTAAAAATAGTCTTTCTCTTTTAGATAAAGAATTTTTGCAGGGGAATATTTTACGTTACACCGGGAGATGATAAAATCTCAGCAAATCATTTCTTCTTAAAAAAACAAAACGGATTTATTATATTCTGGAGATATAGCTGAGTGGTAAAGCATTCGATTATGCTCCTCTGTTTAAGCCCAGGTGTACCTCACCATTTCATTTTTTTTTTTTTCTCATAAATGAGTTTGATTTACCATAAAAGAAGAGGTGCTATTTAAAATCACAGCAAATTTTTTCTTCGTTTGCATATCTTAAAACTAAACATTAATCAAAAGTGACTTTTCAAAGGCATTCATCGTCAAGTCAAAATATCAGCTGACGTGATATTGTAAACACACACAGATGGAATTTAATGAACGACATTATCATCATTATTTTTTAATATTTTTTGCGAATTAGTCCACCGGGCAAATTATTCCTTGTAATTTATAATAATCAATAAAGGATTGATTCTATAATAATACATAAAATTAAAATATCATGTTTAAGTGTATTGTACGACCGGGCAACACGAGGCTGCCATATAGTAATGAATATTTCAGTAAAAAATTTTTTTTTATTTTCTTTACTTAACATTGTTTATATTTGTTTTTCCCACTCAACATTTTTTTTTCAAATTATGTATTTTGAACTATGCAATAATCTCATTTTATTTTACAAAACCATCGTCTTGCGTAGAGAGTTTTTTTTTTTTTTTTTTTTTTTTTTACACAGTGATCACCACTTATCAAGGCCCGGAAGCCACTCAGGGATAAGGGTTATTGCAAGTACATTATGTTAGTGTGGAGATTTGATGAAGTGTTTACTTAAGGGAGCGGTTCATTAGGAATTTGTTAACATTGGACTTGAAGACATCCAAGTTGTAGTCCAGTGGGAAGCAGGCAGACGGAACAGAGTTCCACAGGCGTGCAGTTCTAAGAAAGAAGCTTTGTTCATAGAATCCGCGTTTTGATTTAGGCACAGATATAGAGTGGGGGAAATTTTTCACAGTGGATTCAACTAGACGGGTGTTTTTCGTGAAAGATTGGAGTTCAGACGAGCACCTGCCATGGAAATAACGATAAAACAAGGATAGGCTCGCAACGTCTCTTCTGTGGGAGAGAGGTTGCAGGGTAGAGAAAAGGGCATCCCCCACTAAGCCACGAAGTCTATTTAGTTAGTTTTTGTAACAGAAAAATCACAAAGAAAATAAAATAAACCAATTTCGAATATTAAATGTAATCATCCAAAGCAAAAACTGGCAGCATCAATCCAGCCAGAATCTTTGAATTGTAAAGAAATTCCAGGTAAAAAAACAGAAATGATGATATAATAATAATAATAATAAAAAAAGAAATGATAACATAATAATAATAATAAAAACAGAAATGATAATATTGATCCAGTGTTTCTCCTTTCTCATGTCAAAATAAAATATTACGATTGAAGAATTCAGAGATTCAGTATTTTTATTTTTTATTTTTTTAATAAAGGAGTCACCACTTATCCTCGAATGACCTTCAAGCCTTGATAAGTGTTAATGAATGTAAGGTGGTAGTTTAGTAATCATTAATGGTGTAGATTCGGTACAATTTGGATTACTGAAGGGGATGGTTCAACAAGAACTTGTTTACATTGAACTTGAACCTACCATATTGTAATCGACTAAGAAGCAGGCCAGTGGAACAGTGTCTCACAGGCGGGTAGTTCTTGGAAAGAAACTTTGTTCATGGAATCTGTGCTTAGATTTGGGCACAGATAGAGAGGAGGGGAAATTGTTGATAGTGCTTATAGCTAGTCGAGTATTGTTTTTAAAGTTTGGCAAGAACAGAGGACCATAGATTGGAGCTTAGATGAGCACTTTCCATGAAAATAACAATAGAGGAAAGATGGTTTGCAAATCTCTTTTGTGGGAAAGAGGTTGCAGGGAAAAGAGCATCACCCACTAGATTTCAAAGTCGGTTTTAAACTCTATCAAGTCAAGATAAGGTGTGCCAGGCAGCTCCTGCCCAGATGTGGCAACAGTATTCCATCCTAGGACGTACTTAGCTCTTATATAGATAAAGGATTGCATCAGCAGTGAGATACCTACTGGAGCAGTAGAATGATGCAACCAGTATTTCATAAATCAATTCTGGTATCTGATTAATTGTTTAGAAAATGCTTAATTGCTGATTATATTCTGTGCTTATTTAAACTTGCACTTAGGAAAACAAAAATCAAGAAAAACATTTATGGTGTACTTGTCATGACAGGAAGATGTTATATTCCAAAAATCATGAAGTAATTTTTTGCTTATCAAATTTTACAATTTTTAGCAATTATTTTTAGAAGGCATTGATTAGCCCTGGATTCTAGAGAGGTTGTTAACTGGGAGGTAACCAGGGATAAAATTTGTATTCAATCAAATATTGTGACCGGTTTCTCTTGTATCGATCAAGTCATAAAATTCATAAAAGTCATAAAATTTGATTTCCTTAAATAAAAAAAAAGATTTGATCATGGAATCCTTCATGGAATCTGTGTTTAGATTTAGGTACAGTAGGGAAATTTTTTGGTAGTGATTGTAGCTAGACAAGTGTTTTTTGTTAAAGTTTGGTGTGGGGGAGGCATGGATTGGAGCTCAAACAAGCTGAATCAAGGACATTGCGAAGGCTGCTTCAAAGAAGTAGTTTCTCTCTATCGAGCTAGAAGACTACTCGCACGTGAGCTATCATTCGCCTATGCATGGAGTATTGTTGCCACATCTCGGCTGGTACATCTACCACTTGTCTCTCGCTCTTGGATAGAGTCCAAAAAAGAGTTCCTATCTACACTTTGTCAACTAAGCTCAAACCCCTGTCCCATCGTTGCAATGTTGCATCCCTGTGCCTGTTTTACAAATATCTTAATGAAATGTGCTCTGATGAACTCACTACACTTGTGCCCCCTTGATGTACAGGTCCTCGGCAAACCCACTTAGCAACAAAATCACACCCCTTCACTGTTGAGGTCTCTAAATGCCAGAAAGCTTTCTGCTCTAATAGTTTCTTCCATCGAACAGCTAGACTTTGGAATTCCCTTCTTGCTACCTGCTTCTCAGTTGTACTGTTATACAGAAGTTTAGATGTAATGTAAACCAGCATTTGTTAATCTTTCCTAGGCTTGGTCCCAAATAGTATCCCCTTGTGTCTAAATTGTGATATGTCTTGTTCGGGGTGAACGTGAGTAAAAAAAAAAAAAAAAAAGCAGTGGACATCCAAATATGAGCTTTGGTCGTTCGGATGGCTTAAATAAAAGATTAATTACTTGAAACGTTTAAGAAATTTATGATGAAACCAACCAATTATCAACCAGGCCAGTTGATGGTTTTCAAGAAATAAATTAATATCTTTCATAAATTTTAAATCAAAAGATAATGCCAAAGAGAAAATGGTTGCTCTGAATTGATCACATGGAAGGTCATCAGTTGAGAGCAATATCAAATAATGTATTTTTGAGTTGATCATAAGTTTTTATGCAACATCTTTTAGTTTTTAAAAGATATTTAATTCTTTTCTTAAATCTTTTCTTTTTTTTTTTGTTTCATATTAAAGCTCCGAAGTTAAATGTGAGATGAAATTTGGAATCTTCCTGCCTCCAAACGCAGACCAGACGAAATTCCCTGTTCTATATTGGCTTTCAGGTAATTTTTCTTGTTTAGATTTTTTGCATTTTTTTTGTATTGAAAGGATTGTAACATTTCTACCCCCCCCCTCTTGCTTTCCCTTTTTTTTTTTTTTTTTTTTTAATAAATGATGTAATGGAATAACCTAACATCCCTTCATGGATGAAATGAACTAGAGGTATATTGACCCTCTCATGTGACTGAGGCAGAAGGAAAAAACTCAGGAAGAGCATAAGAAAAGATGTCAAGTAACTCTTATGTCACATGTATTCCCTTGTAAATAAACCCCTTTGTCTTTCATCCATAACCTCGTGTTTCTTGCTGTATTAAAGTAAGGATATAACAAATGGCGACAGGATTCGAATTCACAAAAAGGAAACTTTAAGCCAAAAAGATATTGGAAAACGAAGAAAAAATACTGCACGGAAAAATTTAACTACTGAAAAAAAAAGCTAAGACACACACAAAAAGTAAGTTATTTTTTTTTTTTAATTCAGTCTATTACGGTCCTACTGAAAAAAAAATAAAAGAGAAATTGACATTTCACAAAGCATTGAAAAGAACAATTTTTCTCGGAATGTAAGAAGGTGTCAATTTCAAATTTCTTTTGTTTCATAAGAAAAAAAAATATGGCGGAAAGGAACGCTTGTATGCTGTTGGTTCGGTGTCAATTTTGTGTATGTAACCCCCTCCAAAAACCTTGTCTACAAAAGAATATTTTTTATTTTATTTTATTTATTTTTTTTGTGGTTTAAAAACCCCCCAAAAAACAAACTATTCAGTGAATTTATTTGATGCTTTGTGCAGGTACTGTTAACCTTTTGTTTTATTACTGTGTTTAAAAAAAAAGAAAAAAAATTCTTCAACATGGAACAATTAGCCAAGTTTACAAAAATGATACAATTAGTACTGGCGGCCCAATAAAGCCAGATGGAATTTTTACAAAAAGAACAGTTAAAACAAAATGAAGTATTAAAAACAATATTAATGAAACAAGAAGAAAAAAAGGATTGTCGGTTCACTCCGGAAGGAATTGCAAATTCGCTGACAGAATTTTTATATGAACCAACTAATGGCTTAACGTTTTCAGCATATTATCGTGGATACGAAAATATTTTTTCCAAACGATGTCAGGCCTAGTCGGATGAAGAAAAAATTATTTTACTGTTGCAAAAACTGGGTTCCCATGAAAGTACCAAGTATACCAATTTTATACTCTCAAGAAAACCCGAAGATATTTCTTTTAAAGAGACTATAGAAATTTTATCGAACATTTTTAGGGAGCAGGATAGCTTATTTTAACTCGTTATAGGTGTTTAAATATTGTGAAACAAGATGATGGAAACTTTATCGCCTATGCTGGGAGAGTAAATGCCCAATGCGAGTTATGTAAGTTGAAAGACCTAAGAGAGGACATGTTTAAATGCTTGATATTTGTGCAAGAGTTAACATCCTCGAAGGATAAAGTGATTCGTTCTAGGATATTATCCATTATGAACCAAGACATAGAAATAACCTTACAGAAAGTTACTGAGGAATGCCAGAAACTGTTAAATTTAAAACAGGATAATACTAGTATCGAAGAGAAAAATGTTGACAAAATACAAAGGGTAAAGCAAGGTGACCACTATCTAAAAAAATACTGTAAGACGTGTGGAGGAAAGAATCACTTCACAAAAGTCTGCTACTTCAAAAGCAAAATATGCTATAAGTGCAGGCGTACAGGACACAAGTTACAATATGCAAAAAAAGAAATACTGTAAGCCTGAAATAAAGGCCATTGATTCTAAAAAAAGAATCCATGTATGGTAAAAAAAGGAAATATATTGAAGTTAGAATCAATGGCCGGAAAGTAAACTGTCTTTTGGATACTGGAAGTGACATATCCTTAATTGATGAAACAACATGGAAGAAAATTGGTTCACCAAAGCTGCAAAACACAAAGAAAATTGCCAGAGTAACGTCTGGAAATCGATTAAAATTTAAAGGTGAATTTTATACTAATGTGACCCTGAATGAAAATACTGTAAAAACTAAAATGTATGTGATACCGGGAAAAAATTCTAATCTATTCGGTATAGATTTGATGATACTTTTCAATTTATGGGAGAAACCAATAAACTCATTTTGCAAAAGAGTAAATGTGACAGGATCTGAAAGTCCCAAACTGCCAGGAAGATTTGTTGGGGATTTGAAGAAGGATTTTAAAAATGTATTTTCTGAAGGTCTTGGTTGCTGCACTAAAACGGAAGTTAAATTTGAACTGAAAGCTAAACTGGTGTTTAAACCCAAAAGGAAGGTTCCGTATTTGGCATTAAAAACAACCGAGAAAGAATTAAATAGACTCAAAGAAATCAGAGTAATAAAAAAAGGTGGACTACTCTGAATTGGTATCACCCACAATTTATGTGAAAAAGAAAAAAATCAGGGTATATGGAGATTTTTCGACGGGACTGAATGATTCCTTAAAGGATCATAACTATCCACTCCTTACACCTGAGAAAATATTTTCCAAGTTAAATGGAGGAAAAATTTTCACAAAAATTGACTTATCAGAAGCATATTTGCAGGTCAAAATCCACAAAGATTGTTCTAAATACCTGACAATGAATACTCATAAAGGATTATTTTCCCTAAAACGATTGGCGTTTGGGTTGAAAGTAGCACCAAATTTATTCCAACAAATTATGGATGCCATGCTCGCAGGTTTGGATTTTGCAATTTAGACGCCATTTTGATAAGAAGCAAAAATGTTGAAGAACATAAAAATCATATTCGGAAGGTATTCAAGAAAATAGAAGACTACGGATTTAAAGTGGCTCTCGAAAAATGTAATTTTGGTATGGACAAGATTGAATATTTGGGACAAATAATTGACTGGAAAGGTAGAAGACCTAACCCAAATAGGACAGAAGCAATAAGAGACATGCTTAGACCAGACAATGTAGTGAAGTTCCAGTCATTCTTGGGTCTAGCAAACTACTATAATTCTTATATCCCAAATATGCACGAACTAAGAGCACCATTAAATGAATTATTGAAGAAGAATAAAAAATGGCTCTGGACAAAAGAATGTGAGGAAGTATTCCAAAAAATTAAAAGATGTTTGTTATCGGATCTAGCGTTAGCACATTACGATCCGAAAAATGATTTAATTGTATGGCAGATGCGAGCGAATACGGTTTAGAAGCGGTGCTTCTACATAGAATGGAAGATAGATCTACTAAACCAATTTCTCATGCCTTGAGGGTTTTATTACCCGCTGAAAGAAAGTACAGTCAGATCGAAAAAGAGGGTCTGGCGATTGTGTATGCCGTGAGAAAGTTTCATAGATTCATTTTAGGACGATCTTTCGTCTTGGAAATGGACCATAAACCATTACTATCGATTTTTAGTTTGAAAAAAGGGATTCCTACTTATATAGCAAATAGATTACAGAGATGGGGTATTATTTTACTCAATTACGATTTCAATATGAAACACATAGCATCTAGTAAAATTGCACATGCAGATGGTTTGTCGAGGATAATGTAAGGTACAAGACTTACAATGACGGGGATAAAGTTTTCTTCAAAAATTATCGGGCAGGGAAGAGTTTTTGGGAAGAAGGCATAATCTCAAGAAGAATTGGGAGAATGGTTTACATTATAAATGGGCAGACTTTTTTCTACAAAAAACATATTAACCAACTGAGACCCTAATACATAGAAACAGTCAGAAACTAAGAGGTTACCAATGTAAGTTCTATATGACACTTTCCATATACAACCTCCAAACAAGGAAGTACCAGTAACTCAGAAATCCAGTTACTCTCCAAAAGTAAAAAAAAATCGGCAAACACAAATGGTGAGGAGAAGTGAAAGGAAAAGGAAAAGGACCGAATTTTTTGGACAAAGTCTAAAAAGGAAAAAATTATAGAAGCAAAATTCTATGGGAGGAAGATGATGTAATGGAATAACCTAACATCCCTTCATAGATGAAATGAACTATAGATATATTGACCCTCTTACGTGACTGAGGCAGAAAGAAAAAAGACAGGAAGAGAATAAGCAAAGATGTCAAGTAACTCTTATGTCGCATGTATTTCATTGTAAATAAACTCCTTTGTCTTTCAACCATAACCCTGTGTTTCTTGCTGTAGTCTTATTTAAAGTAAGGATATAACAATAAATATTAACAACTAGCTAGATGCCCGTAAGTCAATTATTAAAAGAAAGTTTGCATGTTGTTCTTCAGCGGCATTTGTTTTGAAATGCAGGAAGAGAACTGACTTTCTTCTTCAACTCAACACCATGACAAGAAAGAAAAACAAATGAAAGAAAATGTACAAAATTCTAAAGATGAAGTCTTACTTCGAAATATATTTTAAACAAATATTGTTTATCCTTCATAATACTTCATAATCATTGTGATTTGGCTTTCAAACGTAACTTATACTTATTCATTTTAAGTAGAATTTCATTTTTTTTTTAAATTATTCAATTAATAAACAAATGATTATTTTCTTAAATTGTGTTTCCATATATATATATATATGTTTCATGTTCGAACTTTTAATGAAACATAACTTTCTTTAAAATGTTATATTCCTTTAAATTCTAAAAAAAAAATTTGCAAAGTCGAAAGTGATGAACTGAAATACTAAATATAAACAAACTGTAGTAGAAATAAGTAACATCTCTTCATCTTTTCCATCTTTTTTCCTTTTCAATAAATATTAAGTCTTCTGAAAACTAGAAAACACTTTGCTCTAGTGTGTAAATGGTTCTCGAATAATGTAATAATAAATTTAATGTAATAAAAATAATGCAATGATAAATTTAATGTAATAAAAAGTAAAATTTCATTTCTTTTAAATTATTTAATGAATGGACAAAAGTTTATTCTTAAAAACATTTGTGCTAACTTTCCATGTTTAAAAGAATTTGATCTGATTTTTATTTTGAAAAAATTCAAATGAGTTTCCTGTTCCATATTCGAAGACCAGTGATTCTTTGGGTCACGGGTCATCTATGATCTAGTTTAATGTATGATGTCATAAAAGATCTTATTAATTAAGTTAATGAATATGAATAGACTCACAATCTGTATGATACAATGTGCCAGTTTTTAAAACTGAAATTAATTCATATTGCATTGTTGAGAACCTATTGTTGATTTTATGAACTTATTTTTTATCTATAGCGGCTGAAAAGTTTAAACACAAAAGTAAAGTATTGTGCTTCAATTGTGTTCTAAAGCTTAAATCTGAAAGAGGACATAATTTTACATAAAAAGAATCAAGTTTTTGTGAGGATAATTCCCTCGAAATGACGACGTCCATATTTTGATGTACTTTTTAAAGATTTATTAAAGAAAAAATGTCCAGGAAAAAACACAAATTTCGATGCTTTAACTTGAATCACTGATGGGATTTAATTTGTATCATTCTCTTACAAGTTGATAAATAATTATTAAAAATAAAAAATCAACTTGTAAAGTTATTTAATGACTCAAACTGTGAAGAGCATTCTTTTCTGTATTAAATTTTTTGTTTTTTACTTTTTTTTTTTTTTTTTGCCCACCCAAACGTGCACACACTCTCAAAAACTTACTGGGTTGCCGAGAATATATATTCCAAAATTCATAATGATTAGTTCATTAGTTTAGGGTATTACCTTAGATATTTTTAATATTTTATAGAGGGAATTAGATCTGGAGTCTAAAGAGCAGTTTATTTTAATGTAATAATAAATGTATAATATGCAGATATATAATAAGCTCAATATGTACAGTATACTAGAGCTATATATTGAATAAAAAAATTAATTATTGTGAATTATGAATCAGTTTCAAAAGGAAAAAAATATCTTATTTGAGTTTGTTTGTTTTTCCTTTTGAAACTGACTGATAATTCACAATTATTAATTTTTTTACTAATATATATATATATATATGAGTAGGTAGTAGTTTGCTTGAAGCATTGTTGGTAAAGAAATATATAGAAGTTTTTTTTTTTTTTTTTAAAAGCCAAAGACAATGCGGAGAAAGACCGGAATTATGAAAGTAAAGAAAGAAAATACCCGCCTATGTTTGTTTTTCTTTCTTTACTTTCATAATTCCGGTCTTTCTCCGCATTGTCTTTGGCTTTAAAAATAATAAAAAATTATATATATATATATAGTGCATCTATGGAAGCGGTACCCCCTTTGTATTTTATTTTCATCTTTTTTTCACAAATTTAGCTATTTTTAAAAGCAAATTGGCCTTCAAAAATTCTTTTTTAGAATTTGGCTTCAAATTCGCTCCACACATACATGGGAAGGATTAGAATTCAAGTTCTTATAATGGCTACTTCTTCAGAAACTCTTGAGATTGGATTTATTCAAAAAAATTTTAAGAATACAGCTTTACAATATGTTCAGTCCAAAAGATTAATTGCATGAACAAGTTGTGTTTATGTGTGCATGCTATATCTGTTCAGAAATATTCAAAAGCAAAAATTGAAAGACTTTGTTGGAGACTTAACTTTTGTATAAGCAATATTGCCTGAAGACGTGTCAGATATTTGTAATTGCCTGATTGAAACATGCTCATGAATTGTAGGATCATATTAATGTTTATGTAACACAAATAAAAAAGTGTGTGTATATATATATATATATATATATAGAGAGAGAGAGAGAGAGAGAGCGATATTCTTTATAAAAATCAATCTGTTAGTCAATTTTCTTCATCGATAGTTTGGAATCTGATTAATTAATATTTGATTCTAACTAGCTATTTTTTCTTTTAATGTTAATCACATTTTTAAAAAGAAAAAAATTGTATTTTGATTTAGTTTCTTTCCAAGAAATACTTATTCTGACTAGGAAGAATGTTAAAATGGAGACATTTTTAAATGACTTAAAAGTAATAAAAATTCTAACAGCAAAATGAAAAGTAAAAAAAAACAAAAACTTCAGGGCAGCATTTGGTAGGTACAGCTCGTAAAAGAAATCTGTATTTTCTTTGCTCGACTTCTAAATATATATATTTTTTTATCTTTTTTTTTTTTTTTTTAAGGTTTGACGTGCACAGAGCAAAATTTTATTACAAAGGCAGGCTGTCAGAAATATGCAGCTGAACATAAAATCATTGTGGTTGCACCTGATACCAGTCCTCGTGAGTTACTTTCCCATTTTTATTGTATTCACTTTAAAAATTCCTTCGGCTTGTTTTACAAAGATTCCAAAATGTTGTCAAATATTTCAAATACATGATAAATAAATGTTATCTAAGATAAGTTACTCTTCTACCTATCTGGAAAATATTTTAGTGGTTTTGCTCACTTTAAAACATTTAATTAGTTCGAAAAACAAAGTGTCTCAAGTTACGCAAGAACAAAAAAAATGGCTGCAAATCAGCTCCTAAAATTCAAAGTTTCGAAAATGAGTTAAAAACCAAAAAAAATTATACAAAATACTGTTAGAAACTCACCCAATATATGTCATGGTAAAATATATTGGGTGGGTTTCTATTTTTTAGTTGAACTCATTTTCAAAACTTTGACTTTTAGGAGCCGATTTGCGGCCATTTTTCTTGCTCTCAAATAACTTAAGACACTGTTTTTCGAACCGATTATACATTTTAAAGGAGCAAAACCACTAAAATGTTTTCCAAATAGGTAGAAGAGTAATCTATCTTGCGTTTGATAACATTTCTCTAAATTTTTTTATCATTTTTTTAAATCTTTGTGGATTGTAAAACAAACCCAATCTACATATTGATACGATATATGATAGCACCTGTGTTATTTTGTTTGTCATGCTTACATCTGGTCAAATAGTCTGTGACAAGGAATGAGGCAAACTTTGCGCAAATCTTCTATTTCATAAGTTTCTAGCAAATAATTGTGTGTACAGTTCCCACACTGACATCAAACTGTGCACGTATTGTCTCTATAGAAGTACGACGGTTCTTATCTATGACATTCATTATTTGGCTAATCAACTTTGGTGTTCTAACTGCCTTGATTCTCCCACACCTCATCATCCCTCAGACTCTCTTGAATCTCTTATGCTACTCAAAAACTAATGCTCAATTCATGCAAGATGATCCAAAGACAATCTGAAGCATTCCATATGTTTCTGTGGCATTTTTTTACAAATTTAAAACAATTTTATTGCCTATCGTTCTTCTAAAGTGTCCTCACGTCCAAATTGCATTTTTGAAATTCACCAACAGTTACAATCAGACTTTAGTAGGGTGTATTCCACTTCCTGTTGTAGCTGTTCATTTTAACCTGAAATCATAAAAATTGGTTAGTCATCTCATACGATGTATAGCAATAACATACTAAATTTCCAAGAGTTTATGACAATTTTAAATGCCTGTATAAAAAAAAAAGTCTGGAAACTTATTGAAGACCCTTGTCTATACTCATGATGAAAAAAAATATATCCCGAAAATCAAGTGAATTGATCACATAGTCTTGTTTTTTATAAATAACATTATTTATAAGTAATTCATGGGAATTCATAGGCATTATAACAAAATCTCACCAGTTTGAATTATTGTGGAGTTATCTCTCTTTGTTTATTGAGATTAGTTTTAAAATGGCAGATGAGACCGTTGCTCCTCAGCTACTCATAAAATTTAATTTGCTTATCTAAAATAAAACTACTTGATCAATTTACATGATTTTTAGCATATGAATTTTCTTCAGTTTTGTTTTTTTAATATAATATGAACAAGAACCAATATATTTTATTTTGAGGCCCATATTTCTAAATAATATTGTTCTGAGCATAACATTAAGCTGACTTGTATCCTACCCTACAACCTCGAAATCATTCTTTTCCAACCCTATTACCCTGTTTTACTTACCCTGATTCCCAATCGTATCAATAACTCAGTAATGACCCGCCATCCGTTCTAGATATGACACAAAACTGTCTAATGATCTAATGAGACCCCAATTTCAAGAATATGGTGTCACCCCTGAATTACCACTACTTACTTGATTTTTCGTCGCACCACAAAGGAGGGATTGAACCTAATAATTCGCTTTGGTTTGTTTGTTGCACTTTTCTCAATAACCTTATCTTGGATTTTTAAAAGTTTTGCACAAACGTTAGTCATGGTGAAAGTAAATTTTCACGTCTGGAGAGGGATCCCACATGCTCTTCAGTTTTCCACTTCTGATACTAACAGTTTAGGCTGTCTGAAGATGCTGACATCCTGACCAAAAAAAACACCAAACATTGAAATTATTATTTTTTTTTTCTCTTTGCAAACTTCAATCCTGTTCTGCAGTTTCCTTTATTTCTTTTTCTCCATTTTCTCTACTCAAATGTAAATCAAACATGAATACATATTAGAAGATATATAAAGAACTTGAGTCATAAAAACGTTTAACAAATTACTGGATTCAGCATAAAATAACCCATATAGAGTTGATATACCATAAAATAAACCAAACAATCACTACATCTAGGTTCACGGCGACAAAATATACGGCCATAAAAACCAACTAATCTACAAAGGCTTTATATACAAAAGATGTTACAGTTTCGGTTTGAGATTACTTTTTAAAAAATTTTTTTTTTTTTTTTTTTTCACCCCAAACAAGGCACATTGCTACTTTGATGTAGGGAGTTGGGAAGCAAGATGTCGGTTCACGTTACACTTGAACTTCTGCATGTCAGTACAGTTGGGGAAGCAGGGAGCCAGAATAGAATTCCAAAGTCTAGCGGTTCTGGGGAAGAAACCACTAGAGTAGAAGGCTCTTACATCTAGGGATATCTACTGTGAAGGGGTGGGATTTAGCTGTTTGTCGGGGGTATTTACGTCGAGGGGGGGGTACTAGTGCTTGCAGTTCGTCAGAGCATTCACCATTAAAATACTTGTAGAACAGGAAGAGGAATGCAAGATTTCATCGATGGGACAGAGGCTGAAGCCTAGATGACAGTTGGCGACTCTCTTTTGAACCTTGTCTAGGAGCGAGAGACTAGTAGCAGATGCACCAGCCCAAATATGATAACAATATTCCATACGTGGGCTAATAGTGGTCTTATAGAAGTACAGGATACTTTTGGGCGTTAGTAGCTTTCTAGCATGGTAGAGAGAGCCTACCTTCTTCGCAGCAGTCCTGGCAATGCTCTCAATGTAATTTTTCCAACTCCTGTGAACGTTAGACCGAGGAGTTTAAAAGAAATACTTTCAGATAATGAGTCTTTAATCATTGCTATTGGTGGTAGAGAATTACTTAACGACATTATATTTGCCATAACAAAAAAATACTTAACGACATTATATTTGCCATAACAACAAAATTACTTAACAACATTATATTTGCCATAACAAAAAATTACTTAACGACATTATATTTGCCATAACAACAAAATTACTTAACAACATTATATTTGCCATAACAAAAAATCACTTAACGACATTATATTTGCCATAACAAAAAAATTACTTAACGACATTATATTTGCCATAACAAAAAATTACTTAACGACATTATATTTGCCATAACAAAAAATTACTTAACGACATTATATTTGCCATAACAAAAAAATTACTTAACGACATTATATTTGCCAAAACAAAAAAATTACTTAACGACATTATATTTTCCATAACAACAAAATTACTTAACATTATATTTGCCATAACAACAAAATTACTTAACATTATATTTGCCATAACAACAAAATTACTTAACATTATATTTGCCATAACAAAAAATTACTTAACGACATTATATTTGCCATAACAACAAAATTACTTAACATTATATTTGCCATAACAACAAAATTACTTAACATTATATTTGCCATAACAAAAAAATTACTTAACGACATTATATTTGCCATAACAAAAAAATTACTTAACATTATATTTGCCATAACAACAAAATTACTTAACATTATATTTGCCATAACAAAAAATTACTTAACATTATATTTGCCATAACAACAAAATTACTTAACGACATTATATTTGCCATAACAACAAAATTACTTAACATTATATTTGCCATAACAACAAAATTACTTAACATTATATTTGCCATAACAACAAAATTACTTAACGACATTATATTTGCCATAACAACAAAATTACTTAACATTATATTTGCCATAAAAACAAAATTACTTAACGACATTATATTTGCCATAACAACAAAATTACTTAACGACATTATATTTGCCATAACAAAAAATTACTTAACATTATATTTGCCATAACAAAAAATTACTTAACATTATATTTGCCATAACAACAAAATTACTTAACATTATATTTGCCATAACAACAAAATTACTTAACATTATATTTGCCATAACAACAAAATTACTTAACATTATATTTGCCATAACAAAAAAATTACTTAACGACATTATATTTGCCATAACAAAAAAATTACTTAACATTATATTTGCCATAACAACAAAATTACTTAACATTATATTTGCCATAACAAAAAATTACTTAACATTATATTTGCCATAACAACAAAATTACTTAACGACATTATATTTGCCATAACAAAAAATTACTTAACGACATTATATTTGCCATAACAAAAAATTACTTAACATTATATTTGCCATAACAAAAAATTACTTAACATTATATTTGCCATAACAAAAAATTACTTAACGACATTATATTTGCCATAACAAAAAATTACTTAACGACATTATATTTGCCATAACCAAAAAATCTGTTCAAAATGATTTCTTTGCCCTTATTTTCACTTTTAATGATTTTCAAACTTCACGTTGATTAACTTCACATGACGTTTGACACTCCTAGGATCATCAGCTATCATTTTGGATCAAAGTTTTGTTGCAATCCATTAAGTAGTTTCTCTGTCTGTATTGAACACATTTATTTTGTCTATGTTGTTGATATCTTTCCTTTTTCTTCCTGTTTTCAAGGTGGTTGCAATATTGAAGGTGAAAATGATGCTTATGATTTCGGTTCTGGTGCCGGCTTTTACCTGAATGCTACGGAACCAAAATGGAAGACAAATTATAGGATGTACTCGTACATTGTCGATGAGGTGAGAACAGTTTTAGTAATTTTTATAATTTTAATAAGTTTTAAGGTCATTTCTTTATCTTCAGTTTATGGTTAACTAGAAATTAATTGTTTTTTTCCTTTCCAACCCCCTCTCCAGGGTCCGCACAAGCTTGAAATTTTGATTTTTGCCTTGAAACTATTTTAATTATTACCTTGAAAAATCCTTGAAATGTCTTGAAAATCGTATTCTTTATGCCATTAAAAATTTGTGTTGCAATATTTAAAATAAAATCGAAATAAATACTAATAAATTATTTTTTAAGTATTAATAAAAATACCATTAAATTTTTGTTTAAATATTGAAAATAAAATTGAAATATGTTGTATTATTGTGTATACAAGAGTTATGTCACTTTATCAAGTTTCCATACATTAGTATTCGGTAGTTTCAGTATAAAGGGACATAATTCTTGTAAACACAATACCGGAAATTCCAAATTTAAAAGTAAAACAAACACAACGTAGACAAATCTACGATGGGGAAAATAACATTTAATTTCATTTGGTTGACTAAATATAAGTGGATCAGGAAATATGATTGTCAACATATTGTTTTGTATGTAAATGAAAACGACTTTTCCTGTTGTCAATTAAGTTTTTTGGTTTATCACTAGCAAGTTGCCCGGTATTATCCGATCGTAAAATATACTTAAATATGATATTTTGATTAATGCAGATTTTGTATTTATTATTATATTGTACCCTATATATATATATATATATATATATATATATATATATATATAGTAATGATTTAAATAGGTAAACAAAAAAATGACTTGTGCACCACCACCGAGAATCGAAACCAAAACATTTAACTTGCAATTTATTTTTGCCTCTGTTGTTAATGACTGAACTATGAAGACATGTTTGCTGTAAGGCTAAAAATTAAAACATGAACCAAAAGCTATTACGTTATGCATGCATATTCGTAATGCTGGCGTTCGACCTTTGTCTGGCAAATTTAATTATATTTTAATTTTCACATTTTGTACTGGTTTTCCTGGGCTAAAACCCAAATATAACGTTTTGCTTTCATTATATCTAAATATTAAATCAAATATCTAAAAAGTTTGTCTGTAAACTAAAAACTCTAGGAGCAGTTTGGGAGGCAAAATTTTTAAATGAAAATATATACGCATACATAAATATATATACATATACATAAATATATATACATATACATAAATATATATACATATACATAAATGTATATGGAAAGAGTTTTGTGTTTACTATAAACTTTTTACACAAATATTACACAAGTATAAATCATGTAGAATATCTGCATGAATATAATTACACGTAATAGTTAACTAAAGATGATCATCTAAGAAAACCGAAAACCCTAGTAGAGAATTAATTAAAATGAATGTTTAAAAGAATATGCAAATTAGCTAGATCTTTTGAAGATGAATGCAATGTTCAGAATATCAGTTAGAATGTAAGTGACAGAGTATTTTCAATCTGAAGTTCCTCTAACTTTAGAATTGTCACGTTCCATTTTTGTTTCAAAAGATTGTACTGTATAAAAGCAGATATTCTTTCGAATAATATGCTTTTTTTTTTTTTAATTTTGTTTTTTTCTGTAGCTACCTGCTCTTATTGAAGCGAACTTCCCTGCAATTCCGAATAAACGATCAATTTTTGGTCACAGGTAAGATAATGGCACAATTGTTTGGTTTTTTAAAAAAAATTTTAATTTTTGAAAACTCAATTTTAATTTTAGTATAAAAATTAATTAAATCCAAAGTTCATACAGACTTGAAAAGTTTTTGAATTTTTAATTTTGCCTTGAAAAGGCATTATTTCTATTATTACCTTGAAAATTGTATTCTTATGTCAATTAAAAATTAGTGTCGAAATATTAAAGATCAAATCAAAATAAATACTATTAAATTATTTTTCAAGTATTAATAAAACTACCATTAAATAATTTTTTCAATATTGAAAATAAAATGGAAATACATTGTTTTGAAATTGCATTGGATTGTGAATACGAGATTTACATTCCTTTATCACAAAACTACCTTGGGAGATAAAGATTGAAATCTCCATTTATTTTTGTTCTCATTTATAATTTAATTCTTTAATTTTCTAATATTTTTTAAGGGGGGAGGAGTACTAGTGATTGCCATAAATAAAATCTCACCCCCCTCTAAAAAAATACTTTCCTTGCACAGACAGTGACTCCTCTCCCCCCCCCCCCAAAAAAAAAAAATTGTGATAATATAAAATTAGGCCAATCAGGCAAAAAAAACATGGAAAAGACGGCAACCATCTTGGTTGGAGATTAAGAAGCTGTAAAGAGAATGAATATTTTGAGATGAAATAAAAAGCATTCAAAACACGAAAAAATCATGGAGGTAGATTGTAAAGTAACTGCTATTAGTTATGGTAACATTTGTTTATTTTTATTTATTTTTTTTTTACCAATTTTTTGATTTTCTGTGAAATAGAAAAAAAAAACCCAAATTTTGTTTTGAAAACTTGAATTTTATCTAAAGTTATCTTGAATAACTTTGAAAAGTCCTTGAAAGTTGACATTGAAAATTTGTACAAACCTTGAAATCTGGATAAAATTCCCATTTATGGTCGGGACTTATCCTATGAGAGTTGCCTAGTTAAATGTCTATTGAGAGGAAGGCCTTTCATGTCTGCTTTATATGAGAATTCAGCAGCACTACGACTGACATGGTAAATATGAGGGAAACAAACGACAGTTCAGGTAAAATAAAATGATCCAGCACATGTATCGTAGCTAAAACAAAGCGAACTCAAGTGCAATATTCCTGTTCTCACCCAACGATGAATAAAAAGTGATTTTTGGTTGAGCAGTAGTTTTGCCTTTTGGATTGCTGCAGACTAGATCCATGGTTCAAAGACGAAGCAATTGCATATTCCTAGTTAAATCTTGAAGATATTTATAGGCTTGAAAAAATAAAAAATTAAAAACAATCTAATTTCTTCAAATTTTGTAGAAATGTTTTAAAGTCTGTAATTTTGCTATGAATGTTATGACATTTCAACATGGAAATATTCTTTTATAAAAAATGTTTGTTTTCTTGATTTACATTATTTGTACTTGTAATAACCCTTATCCCTGAGTGGCTTCCGGGCCTTGATAAGTGGTGACCACTGTGTAAAAAAAAAAAAAAAAAAAAAAAAAAAAATTTAAAATAAAATTTGTTGCTCATCCTGAACTGTTTTGGGTTGGATGCATTTGTTTATCAAAAAATCCTGATTACTTCATGATGCAATAAAATGGCTAGAATATTTTGAAAACTTTTGTGATGTTGCAAATGTTTAGAAATAAATTTTAATTTCTATTTTCTATTCTTTTTTCTTTTTTTTTTAGCATGGGAGGTTTAGGTGCTCTGCAAATAGCCCTTAAGAATTCTAATAATTACAAATCTGTCAGTGCCTTTTCCCCAATCTGTAACCCCATAAACTGTCCCTGGGGTGTCAAGGCGTTTACTGGATATTTGGGAGAAAACAAGGCTGCCTGGGAGGTAAGTGGGCCGGTTTTAATTTCCAGTTTTAATTATTTTTGTAATTGTTACAAAACTATTGTAAAGTTTATTTTTGTAATTGTTACATAACAATTGTAAAGTTTATTTTTATAATTGTTACATAACAATTGTAAAGTTTATTTTTATAATTGTTACATAACAATTGTAAAGTTTATTTTTATAATTGTTACATAACAATTGTAAAGTTTATTTTTGTAATTGTTACATAACAATTGTAAAGTTTATTTTTGTAATTGTTACATAACAATGGTAAAGTTTATTTTATAATTGTAACATAACAATTGTAAAGTTTATTTCTATAATTGTTACATAACAAGTGTAAATTATATTTTTATAATTGTTACATAACAATTGTAAATTGTATTTTTGTAATTGTTACATAACAATTGTAAATTCTATGTTTGTAAATGTTACATAGCAATTGTAAAGTTTGTGTAATTGTTACATAACAATTGTACCGTTTATTTTTGTAATTATTACATAACAATTGTAAAAGTTTATTTTTATAATTGTTACATAACAATTGTAAAGTTTATTTCTATAATTGTTACATAACAATTGCAAAGTTTATTTTTATAATTGTTACATAACAATTGTAAAGTTTATTTTTATAATTGTTACATAACAATTGCAAAGTTTATTTTATAATTGTTACATAACAATTGCAAAGTTTATTTTTATAATTGTTACATAACAATTGCAAAGTTTATTTTTATAATTATTACATAACAATTGTAAAGTTTATTTTTATAATGGTTACATAACAATTGTAAAGTTTATTTTTATAATTGTTACATAACAATTGTAAAGTTTATTTTATAATTGTAACATAACAATTGTAAAGTTTATTTTTGTAATTGTTACATAACAATTGTAAAGTTTATTTTTATAATTATTACATAACGATTGTAAAGTTTATTTTGATAATTATTACATAACAATTGTAAATGTTATTTTTGTAATTGTTACATAACAATTGTAAAGTTTATTTTTGTAATTATTACATAACAATTGTAAAGTTTATTTTTGTAATTTTTACATAACGATTGTAAAGTTTATTTTATGATTGTTACATAACAATTGTAAAGTTTATTTTATAATTGTTACATAACAATTGTAAAGTTTATTTTTATAATTGTTACATAACAATTGTAAAGTTTATTTTTATAATTGTTACATAACAATTGTAAAGTTTATTTTTATAATTGTTACATAACAATTGTAAAGTTTATTTTTGTACCATACAAAAATAAAAAAATTAAAATGGATGCCATGTTGTAAAAACTTAAAAAGAAACGGTTGTTGTCCAGAATTCTCCAATATAAAAAAAAAATCCAGATGTAGATATTCATGACAGAACAAAAATATCATGTTTCAAAAATTCTGTGAATTAAGTAGTTTTATTTTTAACAAAGAAAAACAAATTTTATGAGTAAACAAAAAGGGACTATCTTATATCGCCATCATGAAGAAACAGGGGCAGATAATTCCCTGATAATTCAAACTTGCAAGAATAGCCTTGTAATGCCTACGATTTCTCATTAATCATTTAAAAATTGTTTAAAAACGATTTTCTTTATAAAAATAAAACTAGTTGATCAATTTATGTGATTTTTGTAATATGCTGTTTTTGTTTTTTCACAGGTACATAATCATATTTTTCTGTATTTTTGTTGAGCAAACTCACCACACACGAGATCTATTAACATGGATCAAGCAAACTATGGTGAAATCCAACTATGGAATGAACTTACTTCATCTGAAAAAAGGAGTGTAGTCATCCAACTAACAAGAACCCAAGTCGATGTCTCCCAAGTAGGAATTTTACACTTGCCAAGATGATGCCATCCAACATGCTAACCTAGCAAGCAATTAGTAATAGAATTTTCAGAATGTGAAACGTAATATAATTATAGTGTTGGTATGATTCCTAAATTTTTCCGATTCCAGGAAAATGTTGATTAACGATTCCGATTCCCGTGGAATTGTTGTTTTGAAATATACCATTACATAATCGAAAGTTTTTGTGTAGCGAAAAAATTTGGTACAGCGAAAAAGTGGAAATACAATTAAGGGAATTTCAAAAACGATTTGATTTTTTTTCGAAAATGATTTTTTTTATTGAAGATAAAAGTCAAAACAAATATTTTAACCATGAATTAAACATGCACCATGAAATTAATAACAATTTCAGGAGTTATTTTATATATTAAAAAATATAAAGAAAAAGGGCGGATGTACACGAATGCTACCCCTGTAGCAAAATACGCATAGGCTCCGATTTTGTACGCTGTTCGACTGAGGGAGAAGTTATTATTTTTACAAGGAAAGAATTTTTGCATGTATGAACTATTTTTTTTTTTTTTTTTATTAGAACAGCAAGTGCGCATGGCGGAAATTCTTCACGGTTTAAGTGTATTGTAATGCTTTTATGGTGGTCGAAAACGTTTTTCAGCCACCATATTACTTCCTATTTACTTGCCTCTCCACGAGGGCAGAGTTAGACACAAGGTCGGTTTTTAATGTAGAGAAGCATTTATTACTAAAAAAACGAAATGTAAAAGCAAGTTAAGCTGAAAGTAAAAAATTTTTTTTTTATTCAAAGAATTAAAGAAAAAAATTCAAAGAAATTTCAAAACTCATTAAGATAAAGATTACTTTTAAAGTAATTAATAAAATTCTTGTACATTATATTAAATGTTATGAAAAGTTCTATGACGTTTTGTCAGAAATTTTTGACAGCATTAATCTCACTTGAAACAAAGAGTTCAACTTAAATATATAAGAGAATCGTAAATCTAAGGTATTTTTTAACGATGCGATTCTGATTTCCCCCAAAATACACAATTCGTACGATTAACGATTCCGATTAATCGTCCCACCACTAATTTCCACAGCCAAACAAGTTTGTTGGCTGTCATGGCTCTTGTGAGCTGTGATTTTGGTTGGCTGTGGAAATAATTATATCATCTCTCACCATGCACTTGTATGCATTTACTGCATTGGCCATGAAAAAAAAAAACGTCTGTGAAAAATACTTATGTACCTTGTTTTATTTTTGGTTTTCTTCAGGAATATGATGCTTGCTGCTTAATCAAGAAAAACGGTAGCGCTTATGCCGATATTTTGATTGATCAGGTAAAAACATTTAATTTTTTTTATTCTTATGATTGTAACTTGACATTTTATTTATTTATTTTTTTTTTCTTTTCTTAATTTTTTTTTACCCCCAAACAAGGCACATTGCCACTTTGGTGTAGGGGGCTATTATCAGGGGCAGCAACTACTGGGGCACTATGTTGGGATTTGGGCAGCAAGATGTCGGTTCACATTACACTTGAACTTCTGCATGTCAGTACAGTTAGGGAAGCAGGGACCTGGAATGGAATTCCAGAGTCTAGCGCTTCTGGGGAAGAAACTACTGGAGTAGAAAGATTTTTTACATCTAGGGATCTCTACTGTGTGGGGGTGGGATTTAGCTGCCTGTCGGGTTTGTCGAGGGTGTCTACGTCGTGGGGGCACAAATGTCTTGTAGAACATACTTGTAGAACAAGCAGAGGGATGCAACGTTTCGTCGATAGGACAGAGGCTAAAGCTTAGATGCCAGTTCAGGGCCTATCAGATTGGTGACTCTCATTTGAACCTTGTCTAGGAGCGAAAGACTAGCAGCAGATGCACCAGCCCAAATGTGACAACAATACTCCATACATGGGCGAATGGTGGCCTTATAGAGGTACAGGATACTTTCAGGTGTCGGTAGTTTTCTAGCACAGTAGAGAGAGCCTATCTTTTTCGCAGCGGCCCTGGCAATGTTTTCCAACTCGTGTTTCCTGTAAACGTTAGGCCAAGCAGTTTGAAAGATGTACACTCAGACAGGGAGTCACTGGCCATTGCTATTGGTGGCAGAGAAGGTTTCTTGTAATTATTGAAGGAAACCAGTTTAGCCTTGGCAGCATTGAATGTGACCATCCATTTATGTCCCCATTCCACTATAGATGGGAGGTCATCCTCTAGTGTTTTTGCCATTTCTTTAGATATGTGTTCATTTGTTTTCCTGTCGTGCCTGTTATAGAGTGTGGTGTCATCAGCATATATACCCATCTCAGAAGCAGTTTTGTTGGGGAGGTCATTAATAAATATTAGGAACAATAGAGGTCCAAGGATAGACCCCTGAGGCACTCTCGCATTTATATCACACTGTCTAGATGTACGACCGTCAAGGACAACCTGGATTTTTCTCTTATCTAAGAAGGATTTAATTATGTTAAGTAGTCTACCAGTAATACCATATGATTTAATTTTCCTGAGGAGGCCCTTGTGCCATACCCTGTCAAAAGCCTTAGATATATCTAGAGCAACAGCGCTGCCCTCCCCCGCTTTGTCGAGTGAATGGTATATACGTTCAGAGATTACAGTGAGGATGTCAGCTGTGGAACGGGCTTGTCTAAACCCATATTGTTTGTTAGTCAGAAGTTTAGCATCTGTAAGGTGCCGGACTAGAGCATGGTTAATTATGGTCCCAAATATTTTGGCGAAAAGTGGGAGGAGGCTAATGGGACGATAATTTGATGGGTCAGTTCTTTCGCCAGAATTCTTGAATATTGGTACCACAACAGAAGCAGTTTTCCAACAGCCCGGAAAGCATGATTCATTAAGGCATTTGTTGTAGAGTTTGGAGAGAACTGGAGCTACTTTGGCTGACCACTTTTTTAATAGCACAGCTGGGATGAGATCGGGTCCACATGCTTTTGAGGTGTCAAGGTTTTTATGATAGCATGTACCTGAGCAGGGGTGATTTTTAGATCGTCAAGCGTGGCGTCTGTCCGCAAAGGAAAGTCAGGCAGAGGGTGGTTGCGAGGCAAACCGTCTGGCAAACATATTAGCCTTGTCGGTTGCTGAGCAAACAACCTTGTGATTGTTGGTTAGTGGGGGAATTGTTGATTGCTCATTATTTACTACACTGTTGTAGATTTTCCAGAAGTCACGATTTCCTAATTTTTGTGCTTTGATGCGTTTTTAGTGGTTTCAGTAAATTCTCTCTTAGCTGTTGCTATTTCTTTCTTAACATTACTTCTAGCTTCTATATACTTCTGTTTGTTTGAACTGGACTTATGTTGGTTAAATCTGTGGTATGCATGCTGCCTTTGAGCAATGGAAGTTGCACAAGTCGAAGTAAACCATTGGGGAGAGTGGGGCTTTCTATAAAATATCCGCATGGGAACATGTACTTCAATTGCTGTTTTGAACCATTCACTGGTCCCATTTGCTCACTGTTCAGCAGGAAGAGAAAAAATATTTCCTCATGGGGCATCTCTAATAAAATCTCTCATGGCTTCCCAGTCAGCCTTTTTATAATATCTCGTTGTTTTGAGCAGTGGCTCTTCAGTTTTGGGTCTAGAATTTAGGGCGATTTCTACCATTATCACTGCATGGTCAGCGTTCCCGAGTGAGCTGTCAGCATTTGTTATACAATCCTCGGGAACTGTAGTCAGAAACAGATCTAGAAGTGATGCGTGTTCTTGCTGGTCAGGGAAACGGGTTGGAAACGTAACCATTTGTGATAGAGAGTGAGATATAGCGAAACTATGTGTTGAGCTGCCGCTGCATCTGTGTGAGTAGAGAATCCAAGCCAGTTTTTGTGGTGAACATTAAAGTCACCAAATACATGTACTTGAGCGCTAGTGTCGAGGGAGAGTGCTGTGTCTATACTGTCAGATACTTTGTTTATTATGATGCAGTCCTGGGTCGAGGGAGAGCGGTAGAGAAAGTAAAAGTAGCTAATGTTGTGTTGCATGATTAGTCTAAAGCACATAAAGGCTTGATCATCCGTTTCTAGGTTTGTTTCTCTAGTCAGGGGGAGGGTGTTACGAATGTAGACTCCAAGTCCGTACATATGTCTGTCAGAGTCCTTACGGCAGAGTGGGAGATAGCCAGGCATGTTAAAGTAGTTAGAGGGGATGGAGGAGTATAGGTTAGTCTCGCTTAGTGCTAAGATATCCGGGGTATTTGTTAGGAGAAATGCTTCAACATCAGCTAAATTAGTTCTAAGCCCACGGATGTTAGTGAATGCAAGCCTCAAGGGAGGAGGCAAGTTGGATTTGTTTGTCCCTAGGCCTGGTTTAAGCTTATTTTTTGATTGTACTGTCATCATGTTTTTAAAGAGTTTCAGTTAGGTAAGGGGGAGCTGAACAAGAGGTTATGCAGGATATCAGACATGCAACAAAATCAGACCATTAGCTGACCTTTCTTCAACTAGGACTGTGTCCTAAGAAAGCCCATTGGGGATGAGTGCAGGGTTCCTTTCCATGCGCGACATGGCACTACAAACATCCCAATATTATACAACTGTTGATGGAGCAGCCGCTCTAAGCGCTACCAAAGAGTTAGGGCCCTGTACTACCAGTCGGAAACAGCAGCCAGAAACTGTCAATCCAGTACTCTCAGCCCATCAGAAGAAAATCACCCCAATCTAATTGCACAGGCATGTGTGGTACTCAAGCACTCCCAAGTGTCCAGTTTTGAGGGGTGGGATATGTCTGGAGTGAGGGAATGGCATTCATTGCCCTAGACAAGAAACAAGATCTACCACTAAGTGTTTTGTTGATTCACTTGTGATAGTGTCTCTGCGCCTGACTAATGCGCCGGCGATAGACAGAGCCTATCTACTCCTTAAGCAATTTAGGTTTGCAGACCGGTAATTTATTTGAGTCACCAGCTCTAGGAAGGTTGTCATCCAAGACTGGAGAGGCCTCCCTCCCCTTTGGTTTAGTTTCAGAGTTTTCCTTCTCCTAGACGGGTGATCTAGGAAGATCTACTGGGTCCATCAGCCCTGAAAGGGTTTGCTCCATGCCTGGGTCCTAATCCAGGTATTTCTGCGACCCCGCGTGGTTAGTTAATGTTACAGGGTTAGTTTGTAGAGGTTATATATCTAATGAATAGTTACACTCCTCAAAGTGATTTAGAGGCATGCACTGTAAGCAGTTTTGTGGGGAGGCTTGTTAGAAAAGCGTTAGTGTGGATTAAGACTTTTACCTTTTTTTTAACTTTATGTTAGTTTAGGTTCAGGATAACGTTATAGTTTGAGTAGGTATTAGGAATTGAGCTAAGAATTTTGCCCAGTCACTGTATATTTAGGTTTACGAAGGTTAAGGTGTAGGTGCAGTACACTCAGGGTGTAACTGGAGGTACATTTTAAGCATTTTGTTAAAAGCAAGCAAAAGTTATGTTGACTTAGAATGGGTGCTTTATGCATTTTGTGCATCAGATACCATAATACTTACTTCACTGCACCTTATGATAACAAAGAGAAAGATAAATATATAGATCTTTTTACGTTTTGCTTCTATGATCTACAACCTGAATCATCATGTGATGCAGGGAAACACAGTTGCTGCATTCAATACAAGGAAGACAAATTTTCACAGAAAAATTTGGCAAAATCTGTCGAAAAGGTTTTGTTTACAAGTTCATCACAGATGTCTTCTGACAAACAGATGAAAACTGAAGAGGATGTCATAAAATGGATTTCTTTGCACTGCTGGAACCATGCATGGCTGGACCTGATATCGATCGCACCTTCAAACCGACGTGCCTGGGCGGCGTCTACATGAGATGCAGAGAGGAATGAATGCTGACACAACAACAATATCCTGATTTCTGCTTAATCTTATGTAGAAAATACCGTTTTGACACATCCATGTTTAATATTGATAGAATATTTTTCGATCAGGAACTATATCAATTTTATTAAAACTTTGTTGATTAAATATATCATTCTGTGGAATTTCCAGGAGTCGTGCTAATATGAAATAATCTATTAATAATCTATTAATTTTCTTGGTAAAGTTTTTGCATATATCAAGTTTTTCCATCCTGGATTCACCTGTATTATCGCACATACGGTATATACCTTCAGAAATGAGTGTTAGGATATTTGCAGTAGGACAAGATAAATATATACGGTTAAGCGAAGAGAAGTTTAGCAATTCTCAAAAGTGGTCGCCATTTTTTGGGAAATAATTTTACAGTTTAGTTTTTTTCATCAGACTTCTTGAAAACTGGTGCCACAAAGGCAATTTTTGAGCTAACAATGAAGCAAAATTCACAATTCCTTTGTTGTCGAGTTTAGAGATGACGGATGCCAGTATGAGTGATTAGGGGATTACAACCTCTACTTCCCCTCAAAAATAGTCATCTTCCGGTTATTCTCATTCTTCCATTCTTAAAACGAAAATGTTCTTACAAATTTTGTGTATTTACAATTCATCGTCTCAAAATTAACGACAAATGTTGCATGTCACATGATCAACTGTTGGTGTTTTCCACAGAATAAACAAACGAACACAACTTAAAAATTGGTGTAATGTCATATAACTCATAAACCATTTGTAATGTCATATCACTAATAAACCATTTGTAATGTCATATCACTGATAAACCATTTGTAATGTCATATCACTGATAAACCATTTGTAATGTCATATCACTGATAAACCATTTGTAATGTCATATCACTGATAAACCATTTGTAATCGACTAGATGGCCCATCATCACTTCACTGACACATTGTAGGTAATTAGCTAAATGAGTAGTGACGTCTTTCTGCAGTAGTAGTAGTAGTAGTGGTGGTAGCAGTAGTCGTTGTGGTGATTTAAAGCAGAAACATAACTTTCTTTTTCTCTACTGATGATAGCATCAATGTTGTTTCTCTCATTCTTTTCTGTAATTTTTTTCTTTTTATTTTCTCTAAAATGTTGTAAAGTTTACATGCATATTACATAAGCTCCTGTTTGCCAGGGAAACAGATAGGACTTTGAAAAAGACATGGAAGACATTGCCAAGGTTGTTGCAAAGAAGATGGGTTCCCTCTACCATGCTAGAAAATGACTCTCACTTAACAGAATCCTATACTTTTTCAAAGCAACTAAAGAAAAAGAGCTCACTTCACATGTCGCTCCAGACTTCCCATCCATGACGTCATATCTTGACACACCTCTACTTCCTATTCTTAGATTTCTAGTAGAATTAACCCTGCATAGGGTTCACTTGTACGTGAAAGTATGCTCATGTCAGGGTATCTTTAACTCGTACAGAGAGAGACGTTAAACACTCAAGTACAGTGTCTAGTAGGTTCTTTCCAAATAAACTTGAAAATGGATGATATTATAAATTATGACATCAAGTGTGCTATAAGTATGAAGTTCTAAAACCAAATCTTTCTTTTGTAGGGAAGTGCTGATAACTTTTTAATTGATGGCCAATTGAATACCGATGCGATTGAGAAAACGTGTGCAGAGGCGAATGCTCCGTTGACTGTCAGAAGACAAGAGGTAAAATCTTTGTCGGAATCCATTATTTTGTGTGATAAATTTTGTGAGAATTTGAAATGATTTGCAAGAAAAATTGAAAATGTACTTTGCTTTTATATTTTTCACTTTTTTTTTTTCTTATCTAAAAGGAATTGCAGTAATTAATTTTATTTTTCACTTGCGAGATATTTAAAAGTCGAACATGAATACATTTTCTAATTAAAAACATAAGCATGAAAAGTCGATGTCATAAAAAAAAAATGAGGGTGGGAAATAATTGGAACATTTGTTCTGTTTTAACCCCGCCATGAAAATCGTCCCATTTTTGGTGCCTGTATTTCAGATAGCTGATCTTATTGTAGAAGACTACCCCCTTCCCACGAACATAAAATGCAGGAAAATTTTATAGAATCATCAATAATGCCCATTCACACAAGAAAAAACATTTCTTAAACAATGTAAAAAAAAAAAAAATGGCTTGACCTTACCACTAACCATAAATGGTAGTAATTACTGAATTTCTTGAATTTATATATTTTTTTTAACTTGCAATAAATGATTTGAATAATTTCGAAGGATGAAAACATGGAAAACCCCAAAATCAACAGATTTCATTATTGAAATATTTTTTTCTTGTGCAATTCTAGGAGGTTCATCCTCCCAGGCTTTGTCTTCTCCTTTTGAGAAGGGGGTTAGTTTATTGCTAATCACCTGGGGTGTCCCTACCAGGAAAGGCAGGCCAGAATGCCATTCCCTTAGGGTGGTAGCTTTTTAATCTCACTTTGTGACCTTTCTCACATTTTCCTAACATAGAAATGTCATATGCCATGCATATTTCAATTTATTTTTACTTGCGTTTTGTTTTCATATTTAGCTTCTCTGATCTTCTTCAGGTGTATACCTTCTCCGATTTTCTTTCACGTCAATTTGTGATAATCTGCATGGAATTTCAAACGGAATCTTTATTTAATGCTTTTGTTCAATCATGACCAAATATCAGTTCTAAGTAATTCGTAATTGCATTTTAAGTATCGCTTGCGTTGAGAATTGAACCATCAACCTCCAGGCGAGTGTCGCTTAAAACTGAATTTTATAAAGTACTTTATCCATTATGCCACTGGTCATTGCAATTCCCAAGTTCACCGAAAGAAAAGCAGAGGTTACAAATCGAATCTGATCTCTTATCTGTCATTTATACATTAAAACTTTTCGGAAAAGACTAAGCTATAAGTAAAATAAGAACTTGTTTACAAAAAATCTATAAAAAAGTGAGAATGTGGGCGAGGACACTTCTCCGCCTATATACTACCCAAATTTTTTATCTACATACTTTTTCATCCGGAAAAAAGGTCTGCTACAGGGTCAAAATTAGTACTGGCTGTGAGGGAATCGTCTGATATTTTTTATCTATTTGTCAAAGCGTTAAGAATAAGTAGGTTTGAAAACACTTTTTAAAAAGTATGTTAAGTTGGCCTAATGATGATCCTTTAATCTCAGTTCAAATATTTTTTTTTTTTTACTTACAAGAAGTGAACTGTTAAAAAAAACAAAAAAAAAAAACATACTTGCATGCACGTCTTAGTTTCTGTATGAATTAAAATAATATTTATATGTATTTTATGAGTGGACAATGCCAGGCAGGCTGCAAATATTCTATATTAAATGTATTTTATTTAACAATGTGCTTGAGTATTTTTTTTTTTTTTTCTACTGAAAAAAAAATCCGTATTGTTTTGCAATTGAAACGTTTACATTTGTAAAAAAAAAAAAAATGTAAAACAAACGATAATTGCTCAGCAAAATGTGACATTAGACATCTTGAGTGTCATTTTTCACAATGTTTCGGTCGATATAACCTGCAACCTTCTTCAGGTATAAATTGTCACACTTGAGAATGTTTCTTTTGAATTTGAGAATTTGGACAAAATTTTGAACAGAACAGTTTATTTACTTCATGGGAGTTGCGTGCTCTAGTTCTGCCAGCCATGGTTGGATAGAGGTTTTATGTAATTCGCAATTCCAAATTCCCGAGTTCAACAAGATACAACTGAAGAAGGTCGGAGGTTATAGCGACTGAAATGTGTAACCTGACACTCAAGATGAGAACAGTAGTCAAATGAATCTAAATAATATGATTAACAAATCCTCATCTCAAAAACGTGAAGCCATTTTAGTTTGTTGCATTTTAGAATTTAAAAAAAGAAAAAATTGATTGGCAATCGATTCTCATTCCATGTAAAACTGATTAAGAATGTTTTATATCAAATTTTTTTTTTTTTTTCAGGGCTACGATCACAGCTACTATTTCATAGCAACATTTATAGAAGATCACATCAAATTCCATGCCAACTTCCTTCACTAAAAATCGAATCAGATTGCAAAGAGAAAATGTTTAGTGGAATTCATGGAAACATTTTTTTGAATAAAATTTTGGAAGATAACACATATGCTTTAGTTTTTGTTTAAATAGGTTTCAGCATCATCGGCATGATTGTTGCTCCTGATTGAAAAAGTTTTGTTTGTTTTTAAACTTAATATTTTAGTTATAAAAACTTTTAAAAAAAAATGAAAGACATGACAACATATTCTGTGTAGAATATAAGGAAAAATCTTTAATCTCTTTTCTATAAAATATGAAAATGTCATCAAATATGAAAATGTACTTTGCATGCACAGCTTCCCAAAATGATGAGCAGGATAACCAAGGTGAGATGAGATTTTTTTTTTTTTTTTTTTTTTTTACTCAAAAGACCTGAAACAAATGAAAAACTAATTTTTTAGCAAGAGAATTAGAATTCAATATTTATCAAAATAATTTTCCTATCATTTTCTGATTTATGTGGAACAGACTGTGAAAAAAACAAAATGGCGTTCTCTAATAATAAAAACTCTTGTTTACATATTTCCTAAAGTGCTGGCAGGACTTGATTTTTATGTTCCTGGCGTGCATACTTTATTTTACAGACTATCCTCCATCATCGCGTCATTTTATGACAAAATGATGTGCGCCATGTTTGTGTATAATTAATACGGGTCAGATTCTACATCAGTTAACGATTCCTGTAAAATCAACGTTGTCTATGTGTTAGTACCATAGCATGTGTCAGTTTCCAGATTATAAATTATTCGATTCGGAGATCCTATTTAACAGAGGCTAAAAGGTGATAACATACTACAAACATTAAATTAGCGCATTTATATGTTCATAGTATGTTATCTTCTATACTCCTTAATAAATAGGATCTCCTGATCACTGAAGACGCAATGTAAAACAAAAAAAAATAAAAAAAAAAAAATGTGTTGCTTTGGGCTGTACATGAAAAAAAAATATACCTCCTTTGTCTTCTGGCTAGAATCCAACAGTAGTATCTGTTCTGTCTAAAGATGGTATAATGATATTGTGGAGGTTTCCATTTACGCCATTTCAAAGAAGTGCTGGAAACAGAAAACTAAGTAAAAATAATACAGTGCTTGTACAGAATTCCCCCCCATATTAAAAATCTAAAATAAATCTGTATAATGATGGAATGAAAAATCGTACACCAAAAATCATGTAAATTGATCAAATTGCTTTATTTTTATGAAATAAGTTTGACAAATGAACAGCAAGGATATTGCAATACCATCTTGAAAACAAGGGAAATAACTTTTTTAAAAAAATACTATCTCGCAAGATTTTAGAAAGCCATTCTTAACATGGGTACATTGGAAAAACTCAAATTCGCTTAAAACTGATTTCCTTCATATAAAAAGGTTCCTTATTAATTTACACGATTTTTTGTTTACAATATTTTCATTCCATCACTGGTACGTAAATCATACAGATTTTTTAATTTTTGTTTATTTAATTGGAGGGGGGGGGTTCTAAATAAGCACAAATAATATTTTATGACGATCGAAGTTATTCCCCCTTTCTAAAGCAAAAGAAAAGAATTATAGTAAAAAAAATTTATTTCATTTTTTGTTGACGAAAAAAAGTTCTAATAAATAGATTTTTTAAATTCCTAAGAAGTTTCTCCTATATTTTTTGTTTTTGATTTTAGCGACTCCGACGTATCTTTTGCAACATCCAACAATTCTTTTTGTTTCTTCGATTCGAGCACAGAAACCTTTTCTTTTAGCGTATCCATAAGATGGGGAAAACGTTCCTCCATCTTCTTTGGAATGTGCATGTGAAAAGTTTGAAAGTGTTTAAGAATTTGTTGCGTGTCGTAAAGTTCCAAATTGTATTCTTTTGCCAGATGTGCAGAGTTGAACGTCCTCGGATCAGATTGGTACTTGGAGATCATGTCAAGGGCCTGACGAATGGTCAGTTTGCCTGGCTGGATGTGCTTCGGTTCAACAATGCCGTATTCGGGAAGCGGTTTGGTACTAATTTCTTCTGGAAGTGGACGCTCTTTCGGGTTCTGAAAAAAGAAAATGATAAAGAACATTTAAGGCAGAGTTAGTAAACATTTGTTTCTCTAAATTTGAATCCTACAAAGTAGCCAAGGCTCCCCTTTTTCATCCGTTACTATAAAATGGTGTATGGAAAGAATGTCACTCCTTTCCACATGTTATAATGCTGCGTGTTTTTAAGTAAAATGCATCATGTACCCCTCTTTTGTTTTTGGTATGACTTTTTTTTTTTTTTTTTTTTTTTTTTTTTTTTTTACATGGGTGTCACCGCTTATCAAGGCCCAGAGGCCACTCGAGGATAAGGGTTAATAGGTATACATTAGTCATTGTGATTTTAGCATAGTAAACAGTGGGAATTTTGTAACTTGGATTACTTAGGGGGACGATTCAATTAGAACTTGTTCACATTGGACTTTTTCTTTTTTTTTTTTTTTTTCATAGGTATCAACACATTATCAAGGCCAAGAGGCCACTCAAGGATAAGGGTTAAAGAGTGTACAGTAGAAATTGGACAATATAATAATCATTAGTAATGAAAATTTGTTAAATTTGATAACTTATATGGAACGGCTCATCAAGAACTTATTTACGTTAGACTTGAACCTTAACCTCCTGTGTAGTATAATATTGGCATGCAGGGGCAATGTCAGATAATTCTGATTAATTAACATTAAACAATATTAATAATCAGAAAATGTTGAAAATAAAAACTAGCGAGACCTGTGGAAATTCCACAGCGGACTCATTCATATGTAATATATTGATGTTCAGTGTAGATAGACGCCCTGATGTTATTGTAGCTTTTTTGTTAACTGCAAAAGTATTTATGGATGTCTGGCATTGCCTGGTCATAAAATATACTTAAATATATTTTAATTTATACAGATTTTGTGTATATTATTAGTCAATTTTCTATCGATTCTTACCTCCATATATAAAATAAAATGACTGCAGAAATTCTCTTTTGGACCAAACTATCGTAGATTTGCAACAACAAATGCCACATACAAATTCAATACATCTAGGCTAAAAGCCAATATCTTATAACTTTCAAATACCTTTGCAGATACATTTAATTGTGATAATAAAATACTCTATTACATCCTAGGAACAACACCATCACAATTGCAACATCATTAGAAGAAGGGGAACAGATTTTTCCTTCTAAGTATTTAGTCCTAACACCGGGAGGAAGTCTACACAGTCCACAGATTCTACGCTTACACTACCTGTAAACAGACATACCATTAACTTGTAGAATAAAAAAAAATAAATTGGTTGCTAATTCTTTTGTTCCAAACAATTCGAAAACATTACAATATGGCGTCGCTAGAACAAATATTGATTCGCGTCAATTTCAGTTGACAATTTTCAACTTAAAACAACAGCAAACCCCTCCCCTTTCCACATTTTTGAATGGCCTTGTGCCTAATTTATTTTGGAGGATTGTAAATTTTTCTAAATAGAATAAATCGTAGTAGTCATTGTTACACAACACGTCACGTATATTACATACAAGATTAAAAAAAAAAATGAACATTTAGGATTAAATCGTTTTATGCTAGAAAAGGTAGACAACTAAATAAAACTTTCCTAATATTTTGCCTTCGCAGATATTAACTTTTTGAACAAACATGGAGTGTAGTTGAGAGAAAGGTTAAGGAGTACGTTCATAACACTAAATCGATATACAAGGTGGGGCATAATTCCGGTTACAAATTTCAGAACTATTTTTTCTATTTTATTGTCATATGATAATGTAATCTGATTTCTTATTTTTCAGAAACAAAAGATAACTGTAAACAACGTTGAATTGAAGAGAAGATTCATTATAGAGCAGCACGAGAAACGCTTGCGTAAACCAGAAATCAACAGAATGTTCATGAAACAAACGATTGATCGTTAGCGCAAAACTTTGTCGATCAACGACAGACAACAATCAGGCCGTCCCCGCACCTCAAGAGCACCTAAACTCAACAAAAATGTTAGGGAAAAAATCAGGCGAAATCCAAGAAGATCCATGAGACAAATGGTAAAAGAACAAACGTCACCAAAAAGTATGCAACGAATATAGTAAAGTGACCTACAGGTGTCATCCTATAAGCTCCAACAGCTTCTTTCTGCATCTACAATTTTAACGAAACTCCTCATAAGTCAACTGTTGTTAAACTGTATCAGAGAGGGCACGCTCATTAACATCTTCACGGATGAAAATTATTCTTACTTCGACAGTCCCGCAATTATCAAAATGATAGAATCGTTGCGAGAAGTCGTGAGGCATTACCTGATAATGCAGGTAAGGTTTTTAGAACACAGAAACCAGCATCAGTGAAAGGTTGGGCAGCATTTTCTAAGAGAAAAATTTCCACTTGATTTTCTCCCTCAAGGGATCAAGATTAACAAAGAATGTCACATTGTTGAAGGTGCACTGATCCCATGGTGTAATTCTGTGATGCATAGGGCTGTGACAATAGAATATTCTTATCATTGTTTTAACTTTCAAGTATATATCCGACACAGACACTGTTAATAAACCGAGAACCACATTACTCTATATAAAAGCATGTAAGATATCAATGGATACACACTCGAGAGTCAAAACAATGAAAAGAATATGCTGTTGTTTTAGCACTAGGATGAAGTTTGGACTCTCTAATAAGGTAGTGCGACAAGATATAGTGTTCATGTAACACAGCAGTGATGTAGAGAAAACTGTTCGTCCTGAATCAGCAAAGAAGAATGGCCTCCCTCATCACCTGATCTTAAAGCTCTTGATTGTTCTTTGTGGTTAACCCTCGACAATGAAACCTGCTCTACTCCTTATCAAAATATTGAAGGTTTAAAGATAAAGTTGAACAAATGCTGGGTGAAAATACCCTTAGATATTGTCTGCTGTAGTAGATGATTTCCCCAAAAGACTTTGTAGTGTAGTGAAGGTTCAAAGGAAACATTTTGAATAAAACTTATGCAATATTGTGCCTTCAGTATTTACTAATCATTTTCTGTAATTGGGTTTTATAATAAATTATTTCGTTGCGATAAATCTGAGTTTTATTTTCAAACAGTATTCATGCCTCACCCTGTATATATAAAACATTTGAATAATACTAAGCACACTGCCATTATTATCAATTGTTCAGGATATTTTTTTTTAATAGTTTAACCATAAATCATTAAATAAAATTTGACAATGAAAAGAAACTAAACACATCTAAAGTATTTTCTTTTCTTTTCTTTTCTTTCTCCTTAGTTTTAATTCAACGGTTTAAAAACATAAAAAAGACAAAAAGGTGGTAAATAAGGAGGTAGAAAAAACTATTATGTCTTTCAAAATTAACCTTGGCAACAGGAGGGGGGGGGTGTTTGTTTAAAACATGGTAAAAAGACCATAGTATGAGAGAAAAGGCACCCATAAGTTCTAAATTATGGGTGTGTTCTTTTTGTTTGCACAGAGATGATTAGTGCAAATTTTTAAATACCGTCTCGAGAATTTTTAAATGAATTTTCGAAGTGCTCTGTGTAAGACTGAGAAAATTTCATCCATGTATCGTCCGATGCAGATCTGGCAATAAATGTTCACCGATGGCCGACTTATGAACCTGTACACGCCCGGATGTTGGCCATTTTTTTTTACGCTTACGTATCGAGGAGGGGGGGGGGGCATATTGGGAAATTCTAACCTCCAAATGCTGAATGCTATACCCCATGTAGTCAACCTTGCAATGACCGTTAAAACGATAAACCACCACATTTTTTTTTACAAGGTGGTCACCACTTATCAAGGCCCGGAAGCCACTCAGGGATAAGGGTTATTGTAAGTACAGTACATTAGTGTGGATATTTAAAGGGTCTACTTAAGGGGGCGGTTCATCAGGAATTTGTTTACGTTGGACTTGAAGACAGGTGGGAAGCAGGCAGACGGAACAGAGTTCCACAGGCGTGCAGTTCTAAGAAAGAAGGTTTTGAGTGGTAAGGATACCATCCTTTTGAAAAGAGTGGAAAGTATTTCTCGTCTGAAACACTGAACCTTGGTTGCAAACTAGCATCATGAAATAGTTTTAAAAATTTTGACATGGATCCATAGCAGCTTCACATATATCGGACATTTTCAAAGGTTCCACCCTTAAACGCCAGGATTTTATCCCTTGCATATTTTTCAATTGTGTGTAAAGGATAACAATTGACGAAAAGAATCTCAATTATGCTTTAGAGTTCCGCATCTAGTTTAGTACTTGGACAGATCAACAAAGCTCGATGCACTAAGGTTTTAATCAGATTTATTTTTCTGATTTCTATAAAAGTAAAATGTGTATGTGTGAGGACACTTCTCAACCTATATACTCAACGAATTTTTCATCTACAGACTAGAAATTTGGTATATAGAGTATTCAGACATGTGGAAAACATTTTAATCAGTTTTTATCCAGAAAAAAAATGGGCTGCTAAAAGGTAAAAATTGGTACATGGGATGTCATTGTTCTTATCTGTTTTTCGCATGACAGCTTCCTTATATTAAGAATAAGTAGGCTTAAAGGATGTGGCAAACTGGCCTAATGGTTATTGTTTTTGACTCACTATATTTAGGTTTTGATCACACTTTGAGTATTTTTTTTTTTTTTTTTTACTTACAAGAAGTGAAGTGTTTAGAAAAAACATAATACTTGTATGTATATGTCTCAATTTTTTTTTTTTTTTTTTTTTTTTTTTTAAGGAATTTAATGTTACGTTTAATACCAGGTAATGCCAGGTACATCTGCTAGCAATCCATAAAAAAATGAACAAGAATCACCTGATCCCAGCATGTAGGCAATTCATACCTCATATAAAATCTATCGAAAATTACAAAACAAAACATTTTATTTTCAATAAAAGAGACAGGTTGCATTTCAGGTGAAAACATTACATACTCACGTTTCACAGCGAAATTAGTATAAATTCCAAAATTTATGAAAAATGATCAAAAGTAGATGTGCTTGATGTGTTTTTAACAAAAAAATCAGGCACAATTATGTTCTAAAGTTTCAAAATGACGGATCCTTAATTTATCAATTTAAGTTGAGGGTTATCTCCCTTGTTTGCAATACTGGATTGACTGCACAACTCTTCCACATTAACTCTTATTACCATAAGAAAGATTTCTTGGCCTTCAGCCCAAAATCAAAGTGTAGTATCTGTTCTGATGCTACACTTCACTTTTTTGGTCTCCGTTTGTGAAGGAGAAATCTTTCACGACCGAGACAATTTTTATTTTTGTTCCTTTTCTCTACATTAAAAAAACGACCCTGGTGTCTAATTCTGCTATCGTGAGGAGGCAAGTAAATAGAAAGTCTTCCACATTAAAACGTTAAAACATCAAAACGTTAAAACATCAAAACGTTAAAACATCAAAATATTCAAGAAAACTCAATTCAATAAATTCTATTTTTACTTGTAATTTTTTTTTTTATTGGATCATTTTTCGTAATTTTTGGAATTTTTACTAATTTCGCCATGACACGTAAGTACATAATGTTTTCACCGAAAATGCGTTGGTTTAAAAGATCAATGTAAACAAACGCACACACAAAAAAAAAAAAAAAAATGATGATCCATTTCTAAGGGTTTTTTTGGTGCACGTGTAAATTTGTCTTCAAATGTTACATTGCACTTACGAGGTGCCTTCAATAAGTTTCCAGACTTTTTTTTATCCATGCATTTAAAATTGTTGTAGACTTTTGAAAATTCAGTATGTTATTGCTATACATCTTATGAGATGACTGACGAACGTTTGATTTCACGTTCAAATGAATAGCTACAGCAAACCTGCTTGGCAACAAAATCACACCCCTTCACTGTTGAGATCCCTAAATGTCAGAAAGTTTTCTACTCTTAGGTTTAACCCTCGAACAGCTAAACTTTGGAATTCCTTTCCTTCTACCTGCTTCCCTGACTGTACTGATACGCACAAGTTGAAATGAACATGTGCGTATCAGTACAGTCAGGGAAGCAGGTAGAAGGAAAGGAATTCCAAAAAAAAAGGTTTGGTCCCAAATAGTAACCCCCTATCTTCACGTGTCGATATGCCTTCTTTGAAACGTGAACGTGAACAAAAGAAACAACATGCATGCACGTGCCAACGTCGGTGTGAGTGCGCGTGTCAACATTCTGAAACATTATTAAACATCTTTCAAATTACATCATCAAAAATAAATACATATTTTTTAATAATATTAAATTTTTGTTTGGATTAATCCAAAATAATTTTCTTACCGGTGGAGGTGGTCCTGTCGAATCAATACGAACTGATTTAAGCATGTCAAGCAGAAGTTCATCTTTTTTTGTTATTTCGTCTTCATCGGACAAATCAATATCTACAAGAATAAACAAAACAAATAAATTACACATTTTGTTCAATCTTTACTATTTTTTTTTTTTTTATAAAAGCATCACCACTTATCAAGGCCCAGAGGCCACTCAAGGATAAGGGTTAAAGAGTGTACAGTAGACAATTGGACAATAAAGTAATCGTTAGTAATGGAACTTTGGTAAATGTGGGTTACTTATATGGAACGGCTCATCAAAAACTTGTTTACGTTAGACTTGAAGACAACCATATTGTAGTCAGCTGGAAAGCAGAAAAACGGAAGACAGTTCCACAGGTGTGAAGTTTGAAGAAAGAAGCTTTGTTCATGGAATCTACGTTTAAGTTTAGGCACAGATAAAGAGTGAGGGAAATTATTGATAGTGTTTTCTGCTAGACGGGTGTTTCTTGTGAAAGTTTGGCGAGGGAGGGGGGGGGACCATCGCCAAAGATGCGTTGGATAGACTATGTGCACCGCATGGACAATGGGAGAATCCTAAATGATATTCTCTACGGGGAATTCACCACTAACAAAAGGAAATTCTTTGTCCTTACCTCCGCTATGTCGATGTGTGCCAACACGACATAAAAGCATGTGATATTGACCTTACCAGCTGAGAGCCCAAAGCTAAAGTCCGCAACATCTGCAGACAAACGGTAACCAAAGGCCTGACCACTAGCGAAAGAGCCATCGCAGAACGGGCAGAGACCAAAAGACTGTTCAGGAAGGCCAGTCAACAAAACTCAACAGACCACTAATATGATGCACTAACCTACACCTGCAATGTCTGCAACTGACAATGTAGATCAAAGATAGGCTTATTCAGCCACAGAAGACAGTGTTCAATCACCTCTACAGGCACAACCCCATAGTCTTCTAGACTGATGGATGCCAACAACAATATATATATCTATAAAAGTGAACGTGTCTGTCTGTCTGTGTCTGTCTGTCTGTGTACATTTCCCTACGCAATAACTCTGTCAATTTTTAGTCTATAGACTCGAAATTTGAAATACCGGGTACTGAGATTTGGGAAAATCGATGTGACGGGTGTCAGCCAGAAATTTGGCTGTTAAGGGGTCAAATTTCAACGATTTGACGTTTAATAACTCTACCAAACTCCTCCGACAATTTTGGGTCTAGACACTTGAAATTTTAGATATAGGTTCCTTGAACCTGGATCTAACTTAATAAAGTGATTTGAGCCCGAAACTATAAATTTTAAGGGGTCATAATAGGGGTCAAAGTTTTAAAAAATTAACCATTTTTTTTGTTTTTTCGCTTTTTTTGCACAGCATACACCTCCAAACACCCGAGCAACGCCGGGCACCCCTGCTAGTACAATATAAAATGAAAAATCACTAATCAAAATCAATGTTTGTTATGTCAGCTTAAATGCTATATAGGCCCAACTTTTAATATCTCATAAAATCATTTTATGTTAAGAATCTTATATGATACTATTTCACCAGACATTGTTTATCTCTTGCTGAAATTCAAATTAAACTCCAATTAAATGTCTCGTTTTACTGCTAATTGGCCAGGAAGTGGATACTCATTTCACGCGATATTTATATAGGAAACTGATCCCCACTTTAAAAGGCAAAGATCATGTAGTGATACATGTATTGATGACGTCATTTAGAAAGGAAGATAGTTTTTTAATATACACAGAGTTTAGAGTTGAGAGCCAGAGTTGGTGAGACACAGTCGAGCTGAACAGATGAGGGGGTCACCAAGCAACCCGGTAAAGCTGCTCAGCATATGATATAGTCAAAAATATAGAATAAGACAAGTGTGCAACTTTCCAAGTGGGAAAACATTCTGTGAATAAAAGTTGCTAAAAAAAACAAAAAAAAAAAAAAAAAACTCAAGATTTGTGGTTGTTTTCTTGGGATGAATATTCATTTGCAGCTTCCAAGTCAAAACAATACTGGAAATAGAATATACATACAAATTAAAACAAACAAGTTAGAAATTTTAGTTGACAAAAATTAGAAATACGTATTTGCTTGCATGAATTAATTACATAACTACAAAGGGAGATAGTGTTTTATATATACATATAGAGTTTAGTAACTTGAGAGAAAGAGTTGAATTGAGACAGTCAAGTTGAACACGTGGGAGTCAGTCAGCGGCTGGGGGCTGTGGCTTTGTACATTGAAAAAGTTGTCCAATGTAGGATATAGTCAGAAATGTAGAATATGTTGACAAGCGTGCAACTTTTCAACTGAGGAAACCAGAAGGTAATAAAAGTTGCTGAAAATATAACCTGACACGGCTGGTCGTTTCCTTGGATGAATATTCATTGCATCTTTTGCAGATCCGTCAAAGAAGATCAAAAAACGGACAAGGTATGTTTTTACTTTTGGCTAGATGTAAAACCTCACAGGACTGTGTTTCGCCCCTTTGTTTTGCCCGTGTTTGTTATATCCTGCTAAACATATGTTGTACGCGCATTAACTCGAGAACAAGAGAGAAACTTGAAGATCACAAACAATAAAGACTCACGCATACATGAACACTTATATACACCCACAACGAACTGTAGATAAAATGCACTGACAATTACTAGGGGATCACGAAATAGAGAAACATTATGGATTAGATGATCATAGGTTCAGCTGCTTTATTTTATGGCATATCAACCTTTTCAAGTTATTTAATGCCAAATCCAGTAATTTTGGAAACAAAATTTTATGTTTCGAGTTGTTTAAATCTTCAAATATTTATTCATGGTGTTTGGTTTGATTGTTTTGTAAAGAGGAAAGTGAAAAAGAAAAAAGGGGGAATAAGCTGGGTTTTTGTTTTTGCAAAACAAGGTTTTCAAAAGGCAAAACGATAATAGCAATGTTGGGTGCATTTTATCTCAGGAAGCCAATATCTTCAGACAGCCTGATCTGGTAGCACCGGGATGATCAATAGAGACTGTCATAATTATATACACTCGTAAATACACACACACACCTTGGCTAAATAACATGTATTATATCTTCACGTTGTTGACAGCATCTGTTCACAAAAGAGCCACTGGATATAACGTTAACGCATAACAGAATCAAATGTTAGCCTCAAAAGGGGGACCCTTTGATCTCTTCAAACTACATTGTTTAAAAAAAGTGCAGATGAGAAGTTTTGTTTTCACAAACAATGAATTGAAATTAAAAGTGTGTGAGTTAGTGGGGGGGGGGGGTATTCATAGACTGTCAACAGCAGAAGATGAATTTGTGACTGGAACTTCTCATCCTAATTGGGTATAAGATTGCTGTCATTCATTCAAAGTATAAAAAATAGCAGCCTTTAAAAGGACAGCATCTACTCTAAAAAGAGCTTTTGGATATAACTTCAATGCATAGCAGAATCAAGTGTTTGCCCAAAAACGGGGTCCACCCCATCCCCACCCTTTATTTCTTCAAACTATCTGAAATAAAAATATTAAAAAAAAAAGAAAAGTTCAGATGAGAAGTTTTGTCTTCACAGACAATAAATTGAAATTAAAGTGTGTGGGGTGGTATTCATAGACTGTCAATGGAAGATAAATCTTTAACTGAAACTTCTCTGAAGACCAAGCTGCTATGATATATAAGTAGCGACCCTTAAAGGGAAAGCATCTGTTTTCAAAAGAACTCTCCAATACAAACATATATATATGTAACAGAAGTGTTAACCTCAAAACAGAGCAGTTGATCTGTTCAAACTGAAGTAAAATACTTAAAAAAAAGATCCTTTATGATATCATCTATTAAAATAGATCATGGATGACCCATAACCTGAAAATTCCTGTTCCATAATAGTTGAATATGAAACAAGATCTTCATTTATTAAAGGGATATTTTATTAAGCAAGAAATTTTTCTTTTAAATATGAACAATCAGCACATTTTTTTTTTTTCTGAAGAGAATAAACTGTTTTATTCATTAAATATTTTGGCACTTGTGCAGTTTAGATTACCACTGATAATTATTTGCAGTTTTAGAAGTGTGACAGAAAGGGGAGATAATCCAAAATTTTAATAGTTTTCAACAAAACTTTATACATTAAATTAAGAAACTAACACAATTAAAAACATAATTTACCAGAACATTTATTGTACTAAATTTACTTTTTTTATTAATTAATTTAATATGCAAGATGCCTTCAATAAATTTCCAGACTTTTTTTCATATAGGCACTTCTATCGATAGTACATACATGAAACTCTAGTCCCCTTTGAAGTAATCTCCTCCGGCTGCAATGAACATGTTGTATTATTCCAACAACTTCTGGAAGACCCCATGGAAATCCTCTTGTGTGAGCATGTCAACGACCCTAACGACAGCCTCTATGGTTTTCCTTGAACTTAAGGAATAACCAAAAGTTATAGGGAGTATTTAGGAAGGGTGAGGCACTGTCGATGCCCATCTTGGTCAAATAATCTGTAACAAAGATGGAGTTGTGGACTGATGCATCTGTGCAAATCTGCCACATCTTCAGTTCCCTGCAAATAATTGTATGTACGATTCCCACACATCAAACTGCACTTATTTTCTCTATAGACACACGACGGTCATTATCCATGAAATTCTTTATTTACCAATCAACTCTGGTGTTCTGACTTCCTTGCTCTTCCCAAACCTCTTATCTTTCACAGACTCCCAGCCTTCCTTGAATCTCTTATGCCATTCAAAAACTGATGCTTGATTCATGCAAGATGATCCAAAAGCAGTCTGGAGTATTCTATACATTTCTGCTGTATTTTTTCCAAGTTTAAAACAGAATTTTATTGCATATCCTTCTTTTAAGGAGTCCTCATGTCCAGATTACATTTTTAAAATTCACCAGGACGTCAAACAGAGCAGGTGGGTTAACAGATCGTCCCCCCGCCCTTGGGAAGGAGCTGACGTGTCTCAAAATAGAAACTAAGAGAAATCCACAAGCGAAGTTATTCATTTTCTATTTCTTCTGTGAACGACAACTGGTGGGAAGCGAAATAAAAATCATCGTCTTGGATCGTTTGAAACGTTTGTCCCACAGGTCCCAGCTCCATCCAAAAACAGATGAAATTCCCAGGTCAATCAAAATGGACGAAATCCTTCAGAGAGTCGGCAGAAGGAAGGTATGTCAAAATATGTCTGACACACATACGCATCAAAACACTTGAACTGATCACAAGCCGTAAATAGACTGCAAGACAGAACATATGGTTCAGATAGTGAAGAACCCCACATGCATTTAGTTTGGCCACGTATGCACTCTGTACACACATCGCATTTTATATACACCCGTCAAAGTCACATAGATCCCCCACAATGTAACATATGCTGATTTGGTATCACATAACATAAGTCTGTTTGATACCAACACAAAGACACTCGAAGATGGGTCTAGGAGATAATGCACACTAGCAGATCCACCCAGTATTGGTTGGGGATTAAATATACGGGCCGTTACAAAGGTAATGCCTCCTATTTTTTATTCTCCCGAATGGATCAGAGAGGATAGCAAATTGCATTACTATGATGACTGAACTTATGCATTCATGAAATGAAGTTTCATCTCTCTGTTGCAGATATTGACGATGTGCGACTCTAAGAAAGCAAACCTTGTCATGGACGTGCATCAGAAGCAGAGATGCATCATTGAATTCATAGCAAAAGCGCATTGAGAAAAATAGCTTTCCTTTGGTTTACAAGCACAAATGAACCGTAATACTTGACTCTTGTTATAAACTTTAAATTCTAGCCAAAAATTACATTTGAATTAGGAGTTTAAAGACTTCAAAATCATTGGTGATTGAGCAGTATAAGTTGACAAGAAAGAAAAAGGTGAAAAAGACAAAAAGAAAATAACAGTTACCAAAGGCAAGAAAATTTTACTTTTCTACTTAACTGCATAATTTTCATGTGTGTTCGTTGATTTGATTTGTCGAACTCAGAAATCTGGACAGAATTTCAAACAGTTTGGTTTTACAATATATCAACCTTTTTCGGGTTATTTAATGCCGAATCCAGTTATTTTGTAAATAATATTCATGTTGCATCCAGTTATTTTGGAAATAATATTCATGTTGCATCCAGTTATTTTGTAGAAGGTTTTTATTCTTCAAGCTTTTTGTATCTTCAATCGTTAGTTTGGAGTGTTTGGTTTGGTTGTTTTATAGTGGATTTTATCATTTTTGTTTATTGCCCTGCAGAACATGAGTTTTGTAATGGGAGAGGGAAAAAGGTTGCAGTATTAATGTTTGGTATGTTTTAACTTAGGAAACCAGTAAGGAAGTGGGGAGAGATAGAAAGAGAAAAGGGTAAATGGGAAGAAGGAAGAAGAGATAAAGATGGGTTATTGTTTTTGGTTTTGCAGAACATAATTAAGTTTTGCAAAAGTAGAAAGCAAAAATCCTCAATGTTAGGTGCATTTCGTCTCAGGAAGCCATTATCTTCAGACAGCCTGATCTGGTAGCACCAGAATTTCAAACGGAATCCCTTCTTTAATCCATAGGGATAGTATATTCTCGTTCCATCAACCATAAGAAGTCTCAAGTAATTCACAATTGTGTTCTTTTTGTAGGAATTTTTGACACCTCTAACACGAAACTGCGAATACAATATAAAAATCTCGGAATTTCTCTGTTAAAAGTGGGTTATTTATTTTCTTTATGGATTATACTTCCAAAATAAACTATTACAGTTGTTTTAAAAGTAATAGAAATATTTTTTTTTTTTTTTTTTTAAAACAGTAATGAATTTTCCGAACTCAATATTTTTCAATTTTTAAACTTTAAAAATCTATCAAAATTTTTTATCGATTCTATTTTTACGATATTTTCAGGGTCAATGTGAAATTTTATGTTCTTTCCAATAAATCGAATATAATATTTTAGACAAACGTTTTTTTTTTTTTTAAATTCACGAACCCCCCCCCCCATCCCAATTTTTAAGTGTCTATTAAAAAGTAAATACTTAATTTAGTCACCCGAAAGTAAATAATTAATTTACTCACAAATTGAAGAGAAAAGGTCAATACATAATATATTCAAATTTAAAAAAAAAAAAAACATAGTGTTCTTTTAGAATTTTACCTGTAAAGTTTGAAGTTTAAAACCTTTTTTTTAAATCACGTTATTTGTTTTTTCTTTTTTTTTTTTAATGGAACCTTGGTCCTTGCTCCTTTAATTGAAAAAAAAATTAGGGCTTGCATTACATTTTTTGAGGAGTTATAAGCTTGGAAAGACAGGGGGTCGAATAATTCACGCCTCCCATTTTGTAAATGTCTAATAATAATTAATTTAGACCCCGATAAGTACATAATTATTTACTCACAAATTGAAGAGAAAAGGTCAATACATAATATATTCAAATTTAAAACAAAAAAACATAGTGTTCTTTTAGAATTTTACCTGTAAAGTCTGAAGTTTAAAACCTTTTTAAAAAAAAACACGTTTTTTTTTTTTTTTTTTTTTTTTTTAATGAAATCTTGGTCCTTGCTCCTTTAATTGAAAAAAAATAATTAGGGCTTGAATTGCATTTTTCGAGGAGTTATAAGCTTGGAAAGATGGGGTGGAATTATTCGCTATTTTCACGAAATTTCTGACACTGCTACGTCTGCACTGAGGATTGAAAATTGTTTTTTATTATAAATATACTTTTGTATTTATTTTAATCTGGTAAAATTTTTTATTATAAATATATTTTTCTATTTATTTTAATCTGGTAAAATTTTTTATTATAAATATATTTTTCTATTTATTTTAATCTGGTAAAATTTTTTATTATAAATATATTTTTCTATTTATTTTAATCTGGTAAAATTTTTTATTATAAATATATTTTTCTATTTATTTTAATCTGGTAAAAAATTTTTATTATAAATATATTTTTCTGTTTTTTTTATTTTAATCCAAAACAATATTACGTACTCAATTGCCACGTCGAAAATAGTAATATATCCAAAACTTACGAAAATTCATCGAGTAGAACAACTAATATGTTTTTAGTGAGAAAAAAAGTCTATCGTTAGATAACAAGGGTATTACTGTACACAGATTCGAAAAAGTTGTCAAAAAAACAAATATATAACAAATGTTATCAAAGGCAAGATAAGTTACTTTTCTTCCAAATTGGATATCTTTTTTGTGTTTTTATTCAATGTAACATGTTTATTCAGCTCGAAAAACATGCAGTGTTTACCGATGTATTGGAAAATTCAAAATGGCGCCCGACTCTCTTTAACACAGTAAGTTTGGGGAAAGGTGTTATAATTAATAAACTAGACAAAATACTATTAAAAATCCACCGAATATATGTTAACCTATGTCACGGTAACATATATTGAGCGGATTTCTAACAGTATTTTGTCTAGTTTATTATTTATAAAAACTTTTCCCAAACTTACCGTGTTAAAGAGAGAGTCGGGCGCCATTTTGAATTTTCCATTACATCGGTAAACACTGCGTGTTTTTCAAGCTGAATAAACATGTTACATTGACTAAAAACACGAAAAATATATCCAGTTAGGTAGAAAAGTAGCTTATCTTGCCTTTCATAACATTTATTTGTTATATATTTGTTTTTTTGACAACTTTTTCGAATCTATGTGTACAGTAATAATACAAACCCGATAACAAATATTACAGCCATGAAACAAGTGATCTAAAATATTCTTTTAAGAGTTATGTCCCCTGCGTGTAGCCTCATACTGCCTACTTTATAATATCTAAGAAAAAAATGCAATTTTACCCTATTTTCCGTAAAAATTACTTGTAACTATAAACAACTTTCTACGCCATGATTTTTCGTAATTTTTGGACATATTATTTTCGCTTTGACAATTACGTAATACTGTTTTTGCTTAAATCGACGATATATTTTTTTTAGATTAGGCCCACCTCATGATATGTTTTTTTATTCAATTGTAAGGTTAAAGTAAAGAATAGGTAGAAAACACCCTCCCCATGTTAAGAATGGCTTTTTAAATAATAACATTATTTCAGCACGGATCATTCTCTGCAGGAGTACCAAACAATTTGATCTGTTGACTGTATTTTAACAAGGACCAATTATTCTAATGACGTAAATTAGTATGAAAAAAAAAAAGATGTTTTTATTTTTTATGTTTAATAAGAAAACAAATCATCGCAGTCAGCGGTGGAAAATTCGAAAGTGATTTTGAAATCTTTAAACTGCCTCGAATTAAAGTGTATAACAGACACGAGTCAAGTATTATGGTTCATTTGTGCTTCTAAACGAAAGAGAAACAGTATTTTTCGACCGCGCCCCTATTATACAACATTTTGGGGGAGTAAAACGTTATTTTTTTTCGCTCACCTTGGAGTCGTCGTCCTTGACTTGTTTTGTGGCGAGGTGCAACCTTAGGTTTTTCCGAATGTCTTTCAAGTTCTCGATGAACTCGGGATTCGATATTAAAGTTCTTGAATGGTTTCGTCAATACAGACCTGGCGCCGCCCATTGTTCTTCATTTAAAAATCCAAAAAAGGTGACACCTGTTAACATTTAATATCGAAAAAAAGAAATATCAAAAAACATTATTCTCCTCCAAGCGCGTGGTCGCTCGACGAAATTTCTTACTTCCGCCGGTCCACAACGGTGTACAGGAAAAACTTGTCCCTGCCATTAAAAAGTTTAGGGAAGGGAACGATGTGTTCACGTCGGATTTGGGGGTGTTACTTTAGGGTGTTTTTGTAAGGAAATAAGTATTTTCAGTGAAAAAGATTTACATCAATCAAATGTGAAAAAAACAAAAAAATCATGAGTTAAGAAGGCATATATTCACTAAAGGGATAATTTATATATGTTTAAAATGAAAAGTTTACAGTAATAGAAAAACAGAATGTTCATGAATATTAAAAACAGGGGGGGGGTCATCAGCTGAGATATTCGAAGAAGTCTGTATCGATTATTTAAGATCTGTGAGTTTCTGGGGTCAAGAAAATCGTATTCAAAGCTTCTCTGTTCAATTAAATAAATCATAATTCATTGAATGTTGTTTTTATGTTAGTAAGATATTCCAGTGATAAGGTTTGGGAATATTTCAATGAATATGGTTTAACAGATTGACAGACGATAACGTCGATGACTTGACTGTGTGTCTGTGTATTCATTAATGTTTTTGTGCGGAAAGTGTTGAGTGGAGAGAGATGTTGCAGACAGGTGCCCACAGTAGAGCACCCAGTGACACTGAACTGCGGATTCAGATAAACTGGGTTCCACTGGTTTATTTGAAAAGATTTAGGTAGCTCCCAGAAAGACCATTTCAAGCAAATTCAGAAATATATATTATTTAATTGGAATTCATTTTTGAGATGAGTATTATTTATTAATTTATTTTTATTGCGGACTATTATCATCCTCATCTTTTTTAATTGCTGCTTCACGACATTTTGGCCAACTATTACTCTGCCCTTCGTCAGGCGTTAACCGCAACGGGATAAAAACTCCAAATCGCCTATATATACCATTCGGTACAGACTCGACCATGGAAGATCAGATAATAAATTAACGTGGATTTATATGACCAAAAAATCTAACCTTGATCGCATTTCGAGGCCTGTGGTGCAGTGGATAGAGACGTTGAATCTCTACGGTTCCAGGTGAGAATTGTCTGAAGATAGTGGTTTCAATCCTACCCAAAGCTGGTCAGAGGCTTACTTGGCCAAAATGTGGTGAGACGACAGCAACTATGGAAGGCAGTAACTGTTGAGGATGTGGTTAGGAGATTTGGAGTTCCTATCCCGTCACAGTAATAGTTGGCCGAAACGTGAAACAACAACTAAAAAAGATGAGGATAATAGTCCACAATAAAAATAAATTTAGAAAGTTTTCTGACTGGTCCAAAATATAACTATTTGTTTTGTTTTTTTTTCAGATAGTGTATGTGCAGATGATGTGTGTACAAATGTGTTTTTGCATTTTTA